>NC_143224.1:13744863-14045181 GCF_030267445.1 Bombyx mandarina | reverse complement strand
TACTTTTACTTCTTTTCATTTAAAATATTATATATTCCTCCTGTTCATAACATATCTCACATCAGTATTGAAGATTGTCGCCTCCATGTAGGTAACAGAATTTTGTTGACGATAGTCCACCAGCAAGCTCGATCCTTAACAGCGCGTTTCAACTTATTGTACTCTGACCACTGGATCTGTTTCATAAAAATTAATGATTTGTACGAATTGTAAAAAAATCTTTAAAGTTTCCATAATGTGACAAAAGATGGCACTGTTTAACCTTAAATTAAATATCGCGTTTCGCGTGCCTTACACAAGACACGCTTTGATATTTCAACACACGCCAAAACCATTTTTAGGAGATCATTAACGCTAATAAAGAATACCACTTAACATTCGAATCAAATAATCGAGCAGAAAGTAAAATCGCTTAATTAAATCTAGAAAGCGTCATTCAAAGAGCGACCTCGCGTGGAATTTCAATGAAGCCATGAAACGGACGCAGAATTAATGTATTTAAGTAGGTACACAAAAAACTGTACCAATGTGATTGTTAATTAAAGCAAAAGTATAAGGTTTTTTTGAATTATTTTTGTCAAAGGCATCTGCTATAAGCTTATTAACAATGTGAAAAAATTATCTTTACGTGAAAACTGTATTAAAATTAATTAAACGTTGGTGTAAAAGTGGCGCGTAGTAAAGATACTTGCCCACCGGTCCTGGTGAAACTGGAAAGGCCACCGGGCCACCAGTAATCTTTCAATTATATAAAAAAAGTAAAGATACTCGCCTTTCCAAGCTGTTTTCGCGGTGATGTCATAAACAGTGACACCCAAACTTTTTTTGGTTCCTGATAACCGAAATTTAAACCTTTCCGATTTACATGAACGAAATTATGATTCTCAAAATTAAAAATATGCGGCAATGGCTACATATAATCTCGGTGAAAAACGCAGAAATGCAATCTCCAATAATATTATATTGATTTTGACATTTCTATTATGTTATGAGCATACTATATTGTGTCCATTGAACCAGCAGTCAGAAGGAAACCTATTTTCTGGAATCTATCGAGAAATTTCTTTAGTTTATTATAATTTCTACAAAAAGTCATTAACGCATGGTGCGTTCTCTCTGGCCATAAGAGGACATCAACTGGCCACTAGAGTTTATTTTTTTAACTTTATTTTTATTCTTTTTAAGGTCTCAGTATAGTTACAACGGCTGCCCCACCCTTAAAACCGAAACGCATTCACGCTTGCATGCTTCACGGCAGAAATAGGCGGGGTGGTACCTACCCGTGCGGATTCGAGGTCCTACCACCAGTAAAAAAAAGATTAAAGATTAACCAGCTCCATTACAAAAATGAACAGTAGGTACCTACTCAGCTATCATGTTTGTTTATCAGCTTTTAAAACATTCTTAACACAGAACAAAGTAGCTGTTGTTTGTACGAAGTAGAAAAAAACTGTACAAAGAAAAGTTTTGAGTTCGTACGTTTGTACAATGAGCGGTCTGTGTCGGATCACTTTCATCACGAAGGGATCATCGATGGCTTTGCGTGGCGTACAACCAAACAAAAAAAAACAAAAAGCCTTGATTCGCTCTTACCTTTTTACGGGAAATAGTTTGGTGAACGCAGTTAGTTAGATTCAATTCAAGTTACAAACAATGTTTTTCGTCTTAAATACAAAATCGTTCTGATACCTAATGATCGTCACTTAACAATGTCGGTAGTCCAGCCATGGTCGGTAGTCTCACCGAGCCTCGTTTATTGAAGGTCATCCGCTCTGGGTAGGGCTATTGTTAGCAAAGTCTCCATGCTGAGCCCAGTGAGCCCACGTCCGGTGAAGCTGGCATAACCCCTCAAGGTTACTAGCATAGATAGGTAGATGTGACTAGGATCAGGATTTTTCCTGAAAATGAAAGAGAAATGATACCTGGAAACTCACTATTCTAGATAGGGACGAAGTCTGATCTTTTTTTTTATTGCTTAGATGGGTGGACGAGCTCACAGCCCACCTGGTGTTAAGTGGTTACTGGAGCCCATAAGCCTCTACAATGTAAATGCGCCACCCACCTGGAGATATAAGTTCTAAGGTCTCAAGTATAGTTACAATGGCTGTCCCACCTTTCATACCGAAATGCATTACTGCTTCACGGCTGAAATAGGCGGGGTGGTCGTACCCACCCGCGCGGACTCACAAGAAATCCTACCACCAGTAATTACGCAAATTATAATTTTGCGGGTTCGATTTTTATTACAAGATGGTATTCCTTCACCGTGGAAGTCAATCGTTAACATTTGCTCAAATGGCCTGCCGTCTGATAGTGTAAAGTTGTGACGGAATCATCTTGAACAATTCAAAAGTCCAATCATCGATAGAGCCCACATGGAGCGTGCAATACACAGGAATAGATTGTTGACCTCCTTGAAGAGTCGTGATGGTGCACAAAGTCCCTTCTGCCCCCACAGAAACCACTTGCAATGTATCCTCCTCCCCCCCCGCTGCATCAATCTCGATCGAGACCGTGTTTTTTTGGGATGGAGGAAATGCTGGTTTCCCATACCGGAAGCCGTTCGGTACTTGTGGGCAAGCACCAGGTCAGCCAGAAGGGCGTTAAGAGACCCTCAAAGTGGCCATTTGCACTTGTATTAATAATTTCCAGTAATTCGAATTTGAATAAATGAGACAAGTTTTACAAGATTAAACAAAGTGCTTACTCTTGCCGATCCTTCATTGCACTGTAAATAGTAAAGTATACTCGTAGAAATAGTAAATATCGGATATTGGAAATATAATACAATTATACAAGACCTTTATGAATTAGAATAATACTAATAGAATAGAATAGAATCAATAAGAGTTATTTATTAAGTAATAGCGACCCGCCCTCGCTTCGCTTCGGAAACATTAAAACAGACATAAAAACAAAAAAAAACAAAAAAAAAAAAAAGTAGCCTATGTTCATCAGGGACAATGTCGGCTTCTAATGGAAAAATAATTTTTCAAATCGGTCCAGTAGTTTCGGAGCCTATTCGAAACAAACAAACAAACAAATCTTTCCTCTTTATAATATTAGTATAGAGTATAGATAATTAACTGGAGGTCCCACAGTAGTCGAAATTCGACTATATTAATTAATTGGAATTATAAGTTTGTACACTATTATGATTGTATTTTATACTTCTATAATCACAAATTTTGCCAAGGCTACACTGTAAAAAAATATTTACAAAGACAAACAATATTTAATCTATTCTCAATTTTACCACAGACGCCAAGAACAAAAGTTTTACAATAAATAGTATGCATGCGTGTGTGCGTCAAATACATGGTATGTAGTGCGTGTAATGTTTTCTTTATTGATTTAATGTATCTTTTATGCATTATTTAAAAAAAATATTAGCATTGTGCACTTCTTCTCTATATTCTCTATAACTGTGCAAAATTTCATACTCCTCTGTCCGCGCAATTTTCGTAAAAAGGGATACAAAGTTTTTGCTTCACGTATTAATATATAGATTATTAGTTATAATAAAATACATAACAGTTGTGTAAGAAATCAAAATCAATATAATTTTGTTGCAACCTTTCTTAATTCTTTATTGTACACACAGTATTACAGTAATTGCGATAAGATATAAAAATGGCGACTTTAACTCAACAATTGAGTTTTCTACCAGCTAACCGTTCTTAAAGAAGGAAAGCTTTACATGAGTGGGTAGAAGAATACAATCTAATCAATTGACAATACACAATAACAATAATAAAAATAAATAAAACACCTATAGATAATATATCAGCCTATATACATACACACCTACCTTCACCGGCCCTATTGTCAACCCCACCTGCACGCGCCGGATGGCGGCGGCGACCAACAGGGTGCCGTGGTGCTTCCTGCTAGAGAACGAACGGGGCAATGGCGACCGAGCAATGGCGGTATAACCATACACACTCGTCAGGACAACCTGTACGGAAGAGGCGTCAGAAACCTTGGGGAACAAATACCCCTTAAAATGCTGGTGCAGAAGGCAACGGGAAACCACTGCACTAATTTCCCACGAGAGTCATGAGCGGGTCGTATCCGACTGATGCATGACCACGACCACTCTGTCAAGAGTGTACGAATAGGAAGAAGAATATACATACACACACATATAAGATAACCATATACATACACGTACATATATAATGAAATAAATAAAATAAATACATATAAGTAATACTAAATTGATAAATATATACCTAGTGCTCCTTTCTTCCATAACATGTCTGCTTTTGCTCAGTGGTTAATTGTATAAAAGCAATATGATCGAAAATGGTAATATGTATATATTACATTACTACTTTTGGTGTGCAATAAACTATATTCTAATCAAAGAATTATATTTTCTGGTCCTATTTAATTAACTTTAGTGAGTTCAAATAAAACCACTTTAATAATAATATGTAGGTAACATTTACCGATCCTTCTCCGAAGTTCAAGCTACTACGAAATTACTCAAAGAACGATAATCTGTGACAAGATCATCGAAGAGTGATTTTCGAATTTAAAACTAGAGCAATAGGGTGTAGTATTGTGTTACACATCCTGGATTTGCTAGTATAACTCAGCCGTGTTGCAGTTTTGTTGGCATTGCCAACGTAGTAAACGTAGTGTTACATACTCTTTGGGCATTGCGCCGCGCAAATCAGAATAGTGCGGTCGTCAGTTGACATTTTATTTAAAATGGAAGCGTAAACCGAATGAAACTGTGTTCGTGTCTTGTGTTGTTTTCTGTAAATGGATTTTTTGAATCGGAATATTCGTTTTCGGTGAGTTTTTAATATTGATAAATTTAATACTAAATTGTTTTATAACTTGTTCTTATCTTTCGTTTGAAATGATTTGATTTAACTTCGTTGTGAATTTTGAATACCTATCATGTAAACAATATTATTATGTTATTTCCAAAATGTGAAACTGATTTTAATTCAATGAAAGTTTCGTTCGAATGCTAATGACCTATCTTAAATTTAGAATTTTATCGTGATTCTCAAGAAAAGAAAAAGAAATCCAAATAATTTACGAGTCGTGGTTAATGACGTAATGATTTGAAACTAAAAGTAGTTTTACGGTGTTGGTACCATAATATTATGTAGGAATCTAATGCAAACACAAATATTCGTAGTACTAAATTAAACACAAATAAATTACACAAATGAAGTCAATTTTGACAAGTTTTTATTAGCTTTGCCAAAAGATCGAATTGTTAATGCTAATCTATACATATAAATAAAATTGGAGTGTGTGTTTGTAATTTTGAAATAACCGCTTTTTACTACATGCATAATATTTTATGAATATATGAGGCTGTCAGCGCAAAAGTGGTCAAGCTTACAATAGTTAGTATGGTGATAATGAGGTTCGAATTTACCTTTACAACACCTAGGCAGCGGCTTGGCTCTGCCCCTGGCATTGCTGAAGTCCATGGGCGACGGTAACCACTCACCATCAGGTGGGCCGTATGCTCGTCTGTCTACAAGGGCAATAAAAAAAAAGAAACTTCGTAGGCAAAAAAATACGCGCTAAAATGATGCTTACGAAGGCATCTCTTATCTATGGATGAAACTATAGTCGGATTTTTTATTACGGCCGTTTTCAATAACGTATCTGAGTTTTCGGATAGATAGCTATCTCCGAATATCAGCAAGAGCGTATCTATCCTTAGTTTGCGTTTCACAATCACGGATAAGTGCTATCTCTCTTTAACCAACAGTAGATAGCTTCTTCCCTCCGATTTATCCGAGCCTCTTGATACGTTTCGTTCTACTACAAATACGAAACAACATCAGGATCAAGACTTATTTTATTTTATTCTAAATTATAACTATAATTTAACCAGCATATTGTAGACTATCATAAATACATTTGTTTATAACAAAAAGTAATAAAAACATATGTAGATTTTTTTAAATTGGACGTATTGCCATTTTTATCCTAGTCGAAATTATGAAACGAAACGTTTTGACAGTCCGTTTGCCAATAAGCAGTGATCAGTTTCTTTTGTTTGTTTTTCTATTGTTTACCTACTATATTAGATGATGACTTACCTCCAAAACGCTTTAAAACTTTCGTTTATAATTCTATGTGTGTTTATAATTAAAGAGCTACAGTGAAATAAAATTAATTCTGTAAGTATCTATGAAGTACATTGATAATAATAATTTTACTTTGAAAACTTTGAGTTCAAGTTTAGAAAATATATCTTTTTCAGTCAAGAAACGCAGCAACCATGACAAAAGATGAGACGATGATTCTAGCAGAACTTGTGGCGGCGAAAAAACATTTCAATAATAAGGCAACAAATGCCACAAACAATAAATTGAAGCAGCAGGCTTGGCGAACCCTTGTAAATGATTTTAATTCGTCGATTCGTCGTTTCCCACGAACTCCATCGCAGCTTCGACTAAAATGGGAAAACTTAAAGAACGCTACGGCAACATAAGAAACAACCTTAGTAAGGTTAGTATAATTAGTTGATTGTTTGTCTCTAATAACACATTGATAAACATGATTTTTTGTTCAGGTTGCCGTAGTATTTGAAATAATTATGCTCTTTGTTACAGGCTGGAGGTGGTAAGGATTGCAGATGAAATTTTGGATAAAGCATGCACATTGTTGTAGGTCACATATAATATTTTTAACACTTTTACAGCCAAGCGGAAACAAGATGGAAGAAAAGAAATGCAAGGCTAGCATAGGGACAATGCATTAGCAGAATATCTAATAGCAAAAAAGAGACTTGAATTGGAAAATAAAGAAAAGGAGATTGTTGTAGCAAAAGTTAAGTTAGATTTAGATAATTTAAAAAATTAAAAATTACTTAAAAGGAATATTAAATTTCATTAATTAAGTAGGCAATAATAATTTTATGTTAGATAGTTTTTTAAGTATATGTACAAATTCTAAATTAAATATCTTGCATGTACTAACTACCATGTAATTATCATTTTGGAAAATAAAAAATAGTCAAATTATCTTTGGAGTTTATTTTATAAATTATCTTTGGAAGCAATTATTTATAAGTACATAGTTGTATTTCAGATGTAAGTTTTGAAAAATTGTTACGAACAATTATATTATTTTCCTGTAATGTATCTGCGACTGAAATTTCTGATTCTAATTCTTCTAAATTCATACTTCTGACGATATTATGCAGCATGGCAGCTATAATAACAGCTTGCATATTTTCTAGTTTTAATCTACTTTTCAATGATATACAGGGAGTCTTCTTTTACAAACACCAATGCATCTGAAAATTATACATTATTCGCTTAAATTATTTTACAATACAGTATAACAAGCTCTTAACTAAAAAAAAAGATTACCTCTCTATAGTATTTCTTGTTTTAATATGTGATTCATTTTAAATCGTTCCGATTGAGTATGTGGGTTAATTAATCACGTTAAAAGATAGGGTTGTGGGGATAGCCTCTATCGGCAAGCAAATAGCAATTTCCAAGTCCACCTTGTTATCAATGTTCTCTTGATATGTAGATAATTTATTATAATAGTGTCATATTAAATTCATATAAACACCTAAATATATAATATAAATAAATATAAATATAATAATAATATATAATAATAATAATATAAATAAGGTAATATAAATAAGAAATACCTTTTCAATCGGAATGGTTAATTATAGTTGTATCATGAGCAGACCCAGGCCATCAAGCAACAACATTTTGAAACATCAATGATGCATTGCACACAAATTACACATTCAAAATACTCTTTTTCTATTTCTAAATTCCTCTCCTATATTTGAATCTGTAACACAAATATAAAATGTAGAGGTATCAGTGTGTAATAAGAATGAAGGTAAATAGCCTACCAGGTTATTGTATTAGTATATGAATGTCATTTAGGGCACCATGGGAATCCAGCAGTATTATAGAATTCCTGTTGAGTGTGATTTTGTAACACAACAAAAATTAGGTATAATTTTGCTATTGCTATAAACAAATATAAGTTGTAATAACGAGTACTTTTATGGTTAAAATTTATCTTACCTTTTTGACGTTACACTCAAATATGGTCTCATTAAATTAATCAATTCATTCACAACACCTTTGCTCAGAAATCTATAGTCAAATTCGTAATTATTGATCTTCGCCATGTAATTCAGACGATCTTTATTTTCCTAACCATATGATATCGGCCTCACTATCACTATCTGCATCACAATCCATTATCATTTAAAATAATTCCATATCACTATCATCACTGCTACAATATGCCAATATGAAGAGAAACAATTATTAAATTATAGCGATTTACTTTCGAAAGATAAACATGTAACCGGCCGATTTTGACAGATAAGCGAATGCCCATACTAGAGATAGCGCCGCCTACCGGAGAGTTACTTAAAACTCATATTGAAACGGAAGTAAGCACGATTTGTATGAGCGTTCTATCTTTAGCAGGCTATCCGTCCTCCCGACGATGGATAGATAAATCCGATAGGAACTGCTGCCCGTCGATAGGTTATTGGAACGTAAGTAAGGACAAAAATATAGATTTGTCTATCTTTAGTAACCGAAACTAGGGATAGATAGGTTATTGAAAACGGCCGTTAGACGAAGTAAACTGACGTTTACTGTGTTGTCAGTTTTTGATGAAATAAAAATAGTGTTGTGACAAAGTGAACAATTGAAAAAACTCCTGAATTAATGAAATTGCCTCGATTGTCTAGTGAATAGTTAGTGTGCCGAACTGCCGATATCGGGCACGGGGTTCGAATTTTAGCCGTGCCTTGTACATACCAACGAGTTTTCGACGAAACATTATGTTCCTATGGTATCTACCTGTACTGAATACCGAGTGTTTTAAACATTAAGAAAAACATTGCGAGGAAGCTTGTAAGACTGTCCTATTTCCAATGCATCATATAGTTGAAACTATAGATGTATAAAATATAACAATTATAGGTACATAGGTAATGAAAATTAAAAAAACTGATTGTAGTTACATACTACTAGTAACATATTATTATATTGGATCACTTTAATACAATTTTATTGTAAAATATAAATAATATTCTTTTATAGTTTGAAATTAATGATTAACTCTTCACACTCATTGTTCATTTATGTGATTGAACGAGAACTGAACGCATCACTATTACTTTAAATATAGCAACATTATTTCACAAAGTGACATTAGCTACTGTCAGCTGGCTTCGTCTAATTAAAAATCCGACTATAGGGATAGGCCGATTTTGCATCAAAATTTATTGTGTTTTAAATAAATTGCAATACATTAGCACGAATATGACTTGTGGGTTAGGCCATTTTGCGCTGATGGCTTCATGTATGCGGTACATACACCAAAATAACTTTGTTTTCAATTTTTGTCTGTCTGTTTTTTCCGGCTAATGTCTGGAACGGCTAGGCCGATTTTGACGGAGCTCTCACTGATAGGTAGCTGATGATATAAAGAGATGATATAACTTAGGCTACTTTTTTTAGACTAGCTTTGCCCCGCGGCGTTACCCACGGTACGACAATAACCGCGGGCAACATCGCGGGACTCAGTACCAAATAAAACGCACCTTTAATTACAAAGAGAAATGTCGCGTATTAAGCGAAGTTTCGCTTATATCAAATAGCCTTTCACCCTTCGATATAGTGAATTAGCGAAAACTCAAGCGACGCTATTTCATTGTAAACATAATTTTTTAGTCCGTATTTTTGGTATTGTGTTTGTCGTGCTGTGTACGGAATGTTGATTGCCTTGCTTATTTTATTTTTCAATGAATATACTGTTGTACAAATGAATACGCAATTTCGAAAAGGGCACATCTCTAAAAATGTAAAATGTTCAGGAAATGAAAAAAAACTGATTATTTTCTAAAGCAGTGTAAAATTTAAAATATTAACTTTTGAGATATATTTTAGTGTTAATTAGCAATTGAAAATTACTGGAATAATTATAAAATGGGTGTAGGTAAGCCTCAAAACTACATGTATATGAAAAAACGTATTTGACAAAATATGCGACATGTGCCCTTTTTGAAATTGCATATTCAAATGTAATCCACACTTATTACTTATATTATTATAATATAAATGTGAAAGCGGTCATTTGTCCGTTTTGTTATGTCAAAATAAAGCAACAGTTTAACAAAAAATCTGAAAGTGATAGCTTTGGGTCAGGACAGTGACATTGAATACCTTTTATCTAGAAAAAATATGTAATTCCTACGGGAAACTACATTGATACTTTACTTTGACTACGCGAGTGAAGCCGCAGGTAAAATCGAATGTCGTAATCTATATATTAATACGTGAAGCAAAAACTTTGTATCCCTTTTTACGAAAATTGCGCGGACGGAGAAGTATGAAATTTCTTACACTTATAGAGAATATAGAGAAGAATTGCACAATGCTAATATTTTTTAAAAATAATGCATAAAAGATACATTAAATCAATAAAGAAAACATTACACACACTACATACCATGTATTTGACGCACACACGCATGCATACTATAGGTATTTATTGTCAAACTTTTGTTCTTGACGTCGTTGTCAAATTGAAAATAGATTAAATAATGTTCGTATTTGTTAATATTTTTTATTGTGTAGTCTTGGCGAAATTTGTGATTATAGAAGTATAAAATACAATCATAATAGTGTACAAACTTACAATTCCAATTAATTATAGTCGAATTTCGACTACTGCGGGGCCTCTAGTAATTATAAATAACATGTTTATTTAACAAAAACCGACTTCAAATAGAAAAAAAAAAGATATTCCGAAACATTTCCAAACAACAAAACAATAATCATCGAAATCGATTGCCGTGATATTTATTTATTTGTCGCGCACGTACTGAATGCAAATTTAAGACTTATATGGTTTTCTCATGGATACCATTATCAGAACTGGACTAAATTGAAATGGGACCACACGGGAAGCGCCAGCTTTCTAATAAAAAAAGAATCATCAAAATCGATTCAACCAGTCAAAAGTTATGAGGTAACAAGCATAAAAAGAAAAAACATACAGTCGAATTGAGAACCTCCTCCTTTTTTGAAGTCGGTTAAAACGTACAAAAATCCTTATTTTCTCAAATCTTTGAATCGAAAATGAGCGAACAATATTTGGTGGATAATTATTTTGAAGAAGCG
Organism: Bombyx mandarina; assembly: GCF_030267445.1. Classification (NCBI taxonomy): domain Eukaryota; kingdom Metazoa; phylum Arthropoda; class Insecta; order Lepidoptera; family Bombycidae; genus Bombyx; species Bombyx mandarina. Next base: position 14,034,007 of record NC_143224.1, on the reverse strand, counting down.
GTTTTCATCTTTTATGAGAAAAGTAAACTTTACTTTGCGAAAAGTGCTCACGTTACGCACTGTGACCTTATTTCGCTCACCAGTGCTCACGCTTAATATGCGATTGGATTAAACTGTTTTTTTTTTTTATTGCTTAGATGGGTGGACGAGCTCACAGCCCACCTGGTGTAAAGTGGTTACTGGAGCCCATGGACATCTACAACGTAAATGCGCCACCCACCTTGAGATATAAGTTCTAAGATCTCAGTATAGTTACAACGGCTGCCCCACCCTTCAAACCGAAACGCATTACTGCTTCACGGCAGAAATAGGCAGGGTGGTGGTACCTACCCGCGCGGACTCACAAGAGGTCCTACCACCAATAAGGTAAGGTAAGGTTGTTATTAAAGCATTATTTTGCCAAGAAATAAGTGCCCAGCTTGAATCAGAATTGATTCATTCAAACCAAACCTTAATTGCACTCAAACGTTCAACTAACAATAATTGTTTTAATTAAATGAAAGTTATTAATTCGATTGAAATTACAATTGAAGTTACTCGACGTGATTACTTCCAATGACCAATCACATCTGAACGGTTACCGTTTACCATTAGCCGCGAAGTTACTTCATCAATTTAATTCTAATAGTTAATCTTGTTCGGGCCGTATCTTTTGCCACCTAAAGACACTTCTGGGTGCTTATGTCCCCCCACCGTGACGGGGGCGTGGCACGGGGCTCGGGGAGACCCTCTGCTTTGACTTGACTTTCCCACCCTGTCGGTAGGGGTGAAATTTTCGGCTGATATATATATATTTTTATTATTATTATTTTTATATTGCTTAGATGGGCGGACGAGCTCACAGCTCACCTGGTGTTAAGTGGCTACTGGAGCCCGTAGACATCTACAACGTAAATTCGCCACCCACTTTGAGATATAAGTTCTAAGGTCTCAAGTATAGTTACAACGGCTGCCCCACCTTTCAAAAAGGTTGAGGATGAATTTAGTGATGTATCAATTGAATGGCTGGATCAATTAATAATGAAAATGGCTTGATATTGTGATTGAAAAAATGGAGCCACCTAAGGCATAGCAGCCTTTCAATATGAGCAGAGATTTCTTATTACATACTTTAGTACCTTCCGATTTCATGTTGCGATCGAATTATCTCCCTAATCCCTGTCGGTTGCAAAGTTGGCTGCAACCGAGCATTCAACCCTGCGACCCAGGGCCGCGTCATTCACCTCCTGCTGTCCATGGACTCCAGCTTACCACGAACTACACGATACTAATAATAAAGGAAGTAATCCAAACGTTTTGTTTGAGAGATAAATAAAAAAGGTTAAATTATTTAGACCGTGCCGCGTGGTAATTATAGCCGTCTCGATTGCACTCGCACAGAGATTATGATCGGATGAGCAGTCGTTTAGAACAGGGGACATTTCTTAGTGTTTTTTTTTTAAGTAAATTTTACTTGTGACATATTTTCATAGATGCTTAGATGCTTCTAGTGAGGATTTAAGGTAAGCTCAGAGTCAATCACGGTGGAACGATCGATTATACTTTAAGACAAGTGACAATATTCACGTTGAGACGTCTAAAGACATCGACTTTATAATTTGCGTGGTCATTGGTAGGTACGTCGGTCATCGTTCTCGTCGAACCCATCGAAGGGTTCGGCGAGTAAATTAACCCACAGACACAGCCCATTGAGTTACTCACCGGATCTTCTCAGTGGTTCGCGCTTTCGATCCGGTGGTAGATTCTGCAAGGTAGGTACTGTTACGGGGTTGGTCTAGAAGGTCTTAAAAAAGGAAACTCTTACACTGACTTTACTGGTGGTAGGACCTCTTGTGAGTCCGCACGGGTAGGTACCACCTCCCTGCCTATTTCTGCCGTGAAACAGTTATGCGTTTCGGTTTGAAGGGTGGGGTAGCCGTTGTAACTATACTGAGACCTTAGAACTTATATCTCAAGGTGGGTGGTGCATTTACGTTGTAGACGTCTATGGGCTCCAGTAACCACTTAACTTCAGGTGGGCTGTAAGCTCGTCCACACATCTAAGCAATAAAAAAATAAAAAACTGACACTAAGTTTATTTGAATTCCAATATAAAAGAAATGGTACAAATTAAATGCGTTTCCACTGCTGAAGCCAAATCTGTTCTGCTTGTTTTTAGTGATAAATCGTCATCGAGGATTATCGACCCAAGCAGAAGATAATATAAAGACGATGTATCTGGAAATACTTAAGTCTGCTTTTTTTTTTAATTGCTTTAATATTGTGAATTTGTTAATATATTCCTTTGAATACTGTATAAACTATTTTATGTATGTATATTATTATGTGTACATGTATTTGTGTATATATGTATGTATATTTATGCTCATATGTGTTTGGTGTATGTATTTGTAATTTAATAGCAATTTCATTGCACCTACCACTATTTTTTCTGCACTACCTTTGATAGAAAATGCCACACACACTTGGTAGAAAATGCCTTAGGCATTCAGTCCGCAAACATACATTTTAAATGAAGCGTAATCTATATATATAAAAATGAATTGCTGTTCGTTAGTCTCGCTAAAACTCGAGAACGGCTGGACCGATTCGGCTAATTTTGGTCTTGAACTATTCGTGGAAGTCCAGGGAAGGTTTAAAAGGTGAGAAAACATATAAAAGCTCGGAATTATATAAAAACAATCAATTTTATTTTTCCTTTGATGTGTCCCCTTGATGTGTCTTTTATTAATCGATTGAGGCACTACGAAGTCTGCCGGGTCAGCTAGTAAATAAATAAAAATAAACATTGAGGGACGTACATACGTAACATTATCACTACCCTACTACTATTTCCTATCGTGAAGCAGCCTTTGTACTGTAAAAACGGGGACTTTTAGACTCAGATCTCTAGTTGGGTGACGGCATTTACGTTGCTGATGTCTATGGGCTCCGATCACTTAACACTAGATGGGCCGCTACTTATCATTATTTACGGACAAAAAAAACCTGGGCATCTCTTTGCAGGCTACAGTTGAAATGTCATCAAGAGAATGTCTTAATGAGTGCAACGATAACACACCACGAATATACCATTAATAAACAGCTTCTTATGGAATAGTTCTCACGGCGGTTTCTACAACTTGCACTTGTTGAGACAGCCATGGGAATAAACGCGTTGAGAAAATGTGGTGATGAGTCTTGTTAAAAACGAAAGGTCGCATGTCTGAATGGAGGAGTGAAGAAAATTGGCGTTACGTCTCCGGTCTTATCGTTTATCGATTAATGTCCAAAGTCTGGAGTTCATCGGAATAGCAGTCGTAATACTAAGAGCTATCGTCATGTTCGTGTTGAAATTTCAAGGGTAGTATTGGTTTAAAATCGTGCTCCAGAGAGCAATATCACTGACCCTTTAATTTTATACCATACAAAATACAAAACTACAAAAATGATTATAGTATTTTTTTTTATTGCTTAGCTGGATGGACGAGCTCACAGCCCACCTGGTGTTGAGTGGTTACTGATGCCCATAGACATCTACAACGTAAATGCGCCACCCAGCTTGAGATATAAGTTATAAGGTCTCAGTATAGTTACAACGGCTACCCCACCCTTCAAACCGAAACGCATTACTGCTTCACGGCAGAAAAAAGCAAGGCGGTGGTACCTACCCGTACGGACTCACAAGAGGTCCAACCACCAGTGATATTTATATGTGATTTGTATACGCTGCGCTTTTTTTTCACTCTCTGGTAGTCTGAGGGGCTATTCTAGCTTCTCACGGATGGGTAGGTGAGCTCTCGGACTCAACCTGAAAGAATTTGTATGTTTTTTGTTGTGTAGATACCACCGGATCGGGATCGCGACCCACTGATAAAATCCGGCTAGAGGCTCAGTAGGCTGTATCTATGGGTGCAGATCTCATGGACTTCATAGGTGTAGGACCAACGCACGGCAGAGTTCGTGTGACTTCGATCTTTGATACGTGTGCAAAATTTTTAGTTAATCCAACGGTTTGAAGTCGGTTAAAATTACGTTTAAATATTTCGTTAAATAAATAGGTACAGATTAAGCTGATAGCGACATGAAAGGAACAGAAGATGGCATTGTCAAGAAACACTGAAATTTCAAACCAAGGGAACTCTGAAAACTCTTCAAAAGAACCTTCAAAAGAACTCTTCAAAAGAAAAATACTCAAGCCCCTATTTTATACATATGTCATGATCGACATATAATTACGCAATGACAATCAGACCATAAAACACCAAAGATGCGTCAAAATATTATTGTTTTTTTTTTTCAATTCCCATTTTTTCGTTAACAATACCAGTGTCATGAACAATTACAATCTCGTTACAGGCACTTATGAGTTGTGCGCATACGAACATGATAATTATTTTGATATCGTTAACTTTCTTGTTCGATATTTTGTCTCGTTTTGAGAGATTGAGAGCGTAAGATGCACGACTTCCCATCGATTCGGGTCGAATTTAAATGGCGCTGAAGGAGTCACCTTTTGGATGTTTTTTTCGGTTTTGTGTGCAAATAGATATTGCATTCATTTTGAGGATAATATTTATCTCTTTACTAACTTTCCACATAGCGATTCCTCTGGACTGCTTTCTTTTTGTCCTACATATTCTAGTAACCTCGCGGGGTTATTCTAGATTTGCCGAGCTAGTAGGCGAGCTCACGGGACTCAAACTTGACGACGTTGCTGACACTAACCCTAGCAAGAGCCGTGCTTCGCAGAATCTACCACCGGATCGGAAACGCGATCCACTGAGAAGATCCAGCGAGAAACTCAATGGGTTAAAGGACTGCCTTGACAATTAACAATATACGAGCCACAAGCTCGACTTAACTAACATTCCAAAAAGAGAATTAAATTTCCAAGTAAATATTCGATGGAAAAGTTATTATATAATTAAATTACTTTACCGCAACACAAAATTTCAAAACGTATCATAACATAATAATCACGGAATTTCACACAATTTTCTCAGAGAATTAATGGGGAGTCGCTGACTTAGCATTACGTGATAAACTTACCAAAACAAACGTAGTAGAAGCTCCCATGTTTTTTATTTTGACAAGCCTATCAAAGGGCTATCAAAGCTCATTGATACACGACTGTATATATTGTTGTCGAACATAAGATGTCTTGATTGTCTACATCGTCTACTTTAGCCCTATATGCGGACCAACAATGTGCCCAGCTTCATCGAGCAAGTTGTCTGTGAAAATCTGCTACGTACTGTTACACATTCCCGTTGCACTCTTACTTGTTAACCAAGCACTCTTTCCCGCTACCTCAGCATCTTTCTTAGCACACCTACATACATCGGGCTCACATCAGTAAGTCAGTCTCCATCATCCTCTCATCCAAGACGTTTCTTCTTCTTTTTCTCCACCTTATCCCACTAGGTGGGGTCGGCACAGCAAATTTTTTTATTCCATTCTCCTCTATCAGCCGTCGTCTCAACACTCACTCCTCTCTCTCTCTCTCTCTCTCTCTCATATAGTCATTCACACACTCCATCCATGTCTTGTTCGGTCGTCCTCTTCCCCCTCTACCTTGCATTACCATTTCCATACATCTCCTAGTCACATGCATCTTCTCTGTACGCATCACATGTCCATACCACTCTAACCGTCCGCTCTTTAATTTGTTAATTACCGGGGCTACACTTCCTCTGATATACTCCAAAATAATTAAAGTGTTTTTTTTTAAACCAACATATCCGGAGGTTCATAACAGTATGCATTAGAAAAATTGGTATCAGTATGGGAATTGGCACGTATCATTGCATTCGCGAAGCAGCTGCTCTTGAGTTGTCAGGTCTCCTTTGGAGGTGCTCGGGCAGCTGTTAGCAAATCCCACTCCTCCTGGTTGAGCCTTTGCTCGTCCACCTGTTCTGGTGAAACTACAAAGGCCTCCGGGCCACCAGTAATCGTCAATCATAAAAAAGTGAAATCATGTAGAGTCCTAACCTTTCAGACCACGTTGACTGGCCATTGACATTCCACTTAACATCCTTGAACGTGGAATAATAAACCGGAGAGGCAAACTCCACCCACTATAATAGGCAATGTGGTCGTTCTCGTAAACTGTATAACGTCACGTGGTTTGATGACAAACTGCTTTGATAGAAGGACTCCAGAATAGGGATTATTTCATCTCTTGTCTTGAGACTTTTACGGATTTACCTGCACTATACATCTCTTCAAAGGTTTAAAAAAATGCTGTTACGGTAAGCAGTTGCCTAGGTAAGAGCAATCTACTCTAGCAGTGGCTTAGAGAGTAGAATAGACAAGCAGTAGATAAGATGGTTTGAAGTAGTCGTGGCCTTAAAGGATAAGATGTCCGGTGCATTCGTATCTAGCGATGCATCGGTGTTCGAATCCCGCCGGCGGGTACCAATTTTTCCAATGAAATACGTACTTAACAAATGTTCACGATTGACTTCCACGGTGAAGGAATCATATTGTGTAATAAAAATCAAACCCGCAAAATTATAATTGGCGTAATTAATGGTGGTAGGACCGCTTGTGAGTCCGACGGGTAGATACCACTACCCTGCCTATTTCTGCCGTGAAGCAGTAATGCGTTGCGGTTGAAGGGTGGGGCAGCCGTTGTGACTATACTGAGACCTTAGAACTCATACCTCATGGTGGGTGGCGACATTTACGTTATATATGTCTATGGGCTCCGGTTACCACTTAACATCAGGTGCGCTGTGAGTTCGTCCACCCATCTAAGCAATAAATAAAAAATGGCTCAGCTACCCCAAATGCTGCCGGTGAGGACGACAGTGGCCTCTAAATGTCGACTTAGGACTCAATATCCATAATTAGGAATTCTGAAGGACAGTTTATTTTTAATTCTATTATTTATCGTATATTATGAATAGAATACTCTAAAGACTCAATATTTTTATATCCCTAAGATGGTGCTGATAATAAATCATCATTGTAAAAGCTTAATGAAACGATACTAACTAATTGTCTCCCTATTTTGGCGTAATGGAAGATTAGATAAGACTGTCGAAAAAAAAAAAAATTATAACATCCAAACTGAATAACTAAGCGGATAAATTTGGTATTATAATTCTTAATAAATGATTTCTCGATTGTTTCGGATCACGGACCCCAAATACGTTTTCCAAAATGGAAAAGTACCAAGTTGAAAAGTTTGGCTTTAATAATTTCACGCTGTTACACAATCACGAATCCACAAATAAGTTTCTATAAAAAGGAAAGCCACCACGATGTAATTGACAACTGGACGATCTCAAATAAACATTAACGTTTTGCATCTATGTAGTAGAAATAATCGTAAAAGCTTATAGTAAAAACTATTCAAATTGAGATAGCTTCACCGAATCTAGAAAAACGGTTCAAATATCACCAAAATATTACGGTAACGTTTATAACGCGGACACGATTTCAGTGTAATTTAAGGCGAAAGTTCGAAGCTGCAACATCTTCACACCATCAGAAAGTAAAATGCAATTTAATCTTGTGTCATTTTTTTATTTGCAGGTAATAAATAACGCAAGCGCTGCCACGGGTCGCGTGGATGTTAGCGCTGAATGACCAGTTGCTGGGAGTTGAACCTAATCGCTGTACTGAATGTTATCTAACAACGTACAGGCCTTAAGTGTTAAGGGCTGTAGGGAATATTAGTGAAGCTTTACCTGCCTTACAGGACGACAACATAAGACCGGAAGAAATTGGATTGCAGTCAAAATATATCGGCTCTCTTACAAATTGTTCGACCCAAAACCAGAATCTCGTTTAGCTAATGAAAGTGACATAAAACCCATAATATTTTGTAGCTTAAGGCCTACATTTGTATTTGCCTGTAGTTGAAACTACGAGCTGTTGTGTATCAGAAAGCCGGGGCAAGAAAATTATTCGTTCATGAAATAAATTTATGAAGAAAAAAACTTCTGATAAAAGGATTAAATTATAACGATAAAAATAAAAAAACATATTGAAGAAAATCAACACCTCAATACAGCGAACTAACTTCTGAGAGATACACAGATATAGAAGTATTAGTGATGAAATTAATAGAGTGATTCGTCGGAGTTTAAATAATATTTGGACTGCATTAAATTTTCTTTGGATGATTCATAAATGACCATTACTTATTTAAATTTAACCTAATTGAGTAAATGACGCAGTATTTATTTTGAATACCAAAATAAACACTGGTAACATACACAGGAACTATAACAAAAAACTTGTTTGTCTTACGAAAGAAATAGTAAAATAATTATGGAGCTTGTGAAGAGGTCATTTTTACAAATTGCATGACGTAACAATAAAACTTGGATCAAGACAAACAAACAAAATAATTGCGCAACTGAATTTCGAAGCAAAACAAACAATTGAGAGAGAAGAAGAATTATTACTATAATTCACATGGTAGTTATTTAATGTGAGAGACACGCATTATGTTATACAATTTACTAGATGGAAAATGTAGGAGCGTAATACTTATGATGGGCGCTCGTAAATTTGCCGCTGGAAGATTTCAATAGGAAATTTCAAGAGGATTTTACATCTTTCGACGGTGAACAATAAAGGTTTGTTTGTGCACACAATAGAACTTTGTAAAGGCGAACGAACCCAAAATGGTGATCGTGAAATTATAGAGAAATCCAAACGAAAACTGTTCGAAGGCGTGAATGAGTAATGCGATTATGCAGTCCACGAAGAATCGGTGATTCTTACGGATGTCGAATTGAATTTGGATCGGAATTGGCAGGTTCGTGAGACTTTTCTTATCTTTTTTTAGACAAGCCGCTTACGCGAGTTTTTTTTTTTTTTTTTTTATTGTTTTGCTGTGTGGACGAGCTCACAGCCCACCTGATGTTAAGTGGTTACTGGAGCCCATAGACATCTACAACGTAAATGCGCCACCCATCTATGAGATATAAGTTCTAAGGTCTCAAGTATAGTTACAACGGCTACCCCATCCTTCAAACCGACCGCATTACTGCTTCACGGCAGAAACAGGCAGGGCGGACACACCCGCACGGACTCACAAGATGTCCTAGCACTAGTAAAAAATGTTTTTTTGTTAAAAATTGTCAATATACCGATTGACAGCCGGCAATAATGGCACGCAATGGCCGGCAATAGTGGTCGTCGTGGCCTAACGGATAAGATGTCCGGTACATTCGTGTTGAAGCGATGCACCGGTGTTCGAATCCCGCAGGCGGGTACCAATTTTTCTAATGAAATACGTACTCAACAAATGTTCACGATTGACTTCCACGGTGAAGGAATAACATCGTGTAATAAAAATGAAACCCGCAAAATTATAATTTGCGTAATTACTGGTGGTAGGACCTCTTGTGAGTCCGCACGGGTAGGTACCACCGTCCCGCCTATTTCTGCCGTGAAGCAGTAATGCGTTTCGGTTTGAAGGGTGGGGCAGCCGTTGTGACTATATGAGACCTTAGAACTATATCTCAAGGTGTGTGGCGCATTTACGTTGTAGATGTCTATGGGCTCCAGTAACCACTTAACACCAGGTGGTCTGTGAGCTTGTCCACCCATCTAAGCAATAAAATAAAAAAGTGCAACACAAATAGAAACTAGACAATAGATTATGACGTACATATCTCAGAATATTAACATGACATGCGTAAATTAACTTATTATTTAGACATTAAGCTGGCTATCTGATAATGGAACTTAAGGTACAAAACCTTCGACTAAATGGGCGAGTTTTGATTTGTCTTATTGAGCCCGATTTATTTCGTAGCAATGAGGCTGAGGCTATAATTCTTGATAGATAAACAAACTATACGTTTGCGACTTGAATTTGTGTTGGTGTATAGAACAGTAGAGAATATATATAGAACTTAGATTTAGACATCTATATATATAAAATGAATTGCTGTTCGTTAGTCTCGCTAAAACTCGAGAACGGCTGGACCGATTTGGCTAATTTTAAACTTTGAATTATTCGTGGAAGTCCAGGGAAGGTTTAACAGTTGAGAAAATATAAAAAAGCTCGGAATTATATAAAACAAACAATTTTGTTTTTCCTTTGATGTGTCTTTTATTTATCGATTGAGGCACTACGAAGTCTGCCGTGTCAGCTAGTATTTTATAAATTTGTTATTAAAATTTAGGTAAGTGGTAAGTTCCGACAATATATAGGAAAGAAGCGAGTCCTATATTGTTTGTATTTCTGCGGTACATCGCAGCGGTGAAACTGTTTTTCTTGTCTATATGGCAGTCATAACAATTTAAAATTTGCCCGTAAAGGCTAATTTAAATTAGGTACCTAATCTAATTTTCATTTGATTTATTACCAAAAATAAACATCGGAAAAATAGAAGAATTATAACTGAATTTATTTATGACTAAGCGAATCGGATCTATTCGCGTGTTGTTGTCGAATTCGCGCGTGAATCTCGTATGAGTGTGTACAGGACTTAAGGATTTGTTTAAGGGGTTAAATTGGTTACCGGGAATAAATGGCCAACTTTAAAAAAAAATAGTACAATATTTTTATTGTGTAATTTTATTGTGTAATTTTATTGTATAATAACGGATTACTTTCATTCCTGATCCTGCGGACAAAATGGAAAGCAGTCGACGTCGCCCCAAACATGTAATTTCGGATTCTCTCGATCCACTAACTGTGCTTTTAGGTACACCGGTCATCGTTCTCGTCGAACCCGTCGCTTGCGACGAAGGGCTCGACGAGTCAAATTAACCCTCAGACACAGCCCACTGAATTTCTCGCCGGATCTTCTCAGTGGGTCGCGTTTCCGATCCGGTGGTAGATTCTGCGAAGCACGGCTCTTGCTAGGGTTCGTGCTAGCAACGTCGTCAGGTTTAAGCCCCGTGAGCTCATCTACTAGTAAAGGATACGCTGAAATAGCCTCTCAGGGCTCTCAGATTAGGTAGGAAAAAAAAAATTTGTTTAGAAAAATATTGAAAATTCTGCCATTATGACGTCATTTCCGGCAAACCCTCGGAAAAAAGTGCGTCCTCGTTGACAGAAGAACTCTTAGAAGGAACATCTGAAATGAAAAAAAAATACGTGTCTTAGTTATGATTTTAAACTAAAACACGTTTCAGTTCCAATTTGCACACAATTCCAATTTTATTGCAAGAACAGCTCACAGCTCAATTGATGTTAAGTGATGATAACTGAAGCCTATATATTGGATGAGGTCAATTACTCAATTTTTGTTATCCCTTTTACGAGGCTTGTGGAGAGTACATACTTAATGGTGGGCAGCGGCTTGGCTCTGCCCCTGGCTTTGCTGACGTTCATGGGCGACGGTGACCACTTACCATCAGGTGGACCGTATGCTCGTTTGCCTACAAAGGCAATAAAAATGAATATAAAAGAACTTGCAGTTGTGTTACAAATAACGATAAATCGCAGGCCAGTTTTATTAAAGTATAAACAGCAACAAAAAAAAGATTTATGTATGTAAATTTTATACAGTTGTGTTTGTACATTGCAATCGTCAATACAGTCACGTTCGCCCGGCCCTATCTTTTGAATCTGTAAGTCGCTTTCAACTACCACAGCTTTCCTATTATAAAAATAAAAGTTAACTTTTCCTGTGTCACACAAGAAATGGTCACAAAACTTGAGAATAGCTGTTTAATCGATAGCGGTGAGCCTGGACGGGTAGGTACCACTACCCTGCTTATTTCTGCCGTGAAGCAGTAATGCGTTTCGGTTTGAAGGGCAGGGCAGCTGTTGTACTGTTAAAACTGAGACCTTACAACTCATGTCTCGAGGTGGGTGCGGTATTGACGTTGCTTATGTCTATAGGTTCCGGTAACCACTTAACACCAGGTAGGCCGTGAGCTCGTCCATCCATCTAAGCAATAAAAAATCTATATATGAGTCGACTATTATCAAAGCCGGCAATGTGACTTTTGGACAATTATTGGTAAATCAGAAAAACGAATTATTGACTTTGTATTCCATTGGCAGTCACAAAACTCTTCTGAACGACATCTTAGATAAATAACAGGTTAAGTATTAACCTTTATTTAATGCAGGTATTGAACCGAATTCTTTGAAGGAGACGATTATATTCAAATAAATCTGTATTGACATATCAATAACATTTTTTTGTCCAAAGGCACAGATTGCCACCTTTGATAATAGACGACTCATATATAACAATGAATTGCTGTTCGTAATTTTTTTTTTTTTTTTTTTTTTTTTTTTTTTTTTTTTTTTTTTTTTTTTTTTTTTTTTTTTTTTTTTTTTTTTTTTATTGCTTAACTGTGTGGACGAGCTCACAGCCCACCTGGTGTTAAGCGGTTACTGGAGCCCATAGACATCTACAACGTAAATGCGCCACACACCTTGAGATATAGTTCTAAGGTCTCAGTATAGTCACAACGGCTGCCCCACCCTTCAAACCGAAACGCATTACTGCTTCACGGCAGAAATAGGCGGGGCGGTGGTACCTACCCGTGCGGACTCACAAGAGGTCCTACCACCAGTAATTACGCAAATTATAATTTTGCGGGTTTCATTTTTATTACACGATGTTATTCCTTCACCGTGGAAATCAATCGTGAACATTTGTTGAGTACGTATTTCATTAGAAAAATTGGTACCCGCCTGCGGGATTCGAACGGGAGTCTCACCAAAACTCGAGATCGGCTGGACCGATTTGGCTAATTTTGGTCTTGAATTATTTGTGGAAGTTCAGAGAAGGTTTAAAAGGTAGATAAATATGAAAATGCTCGGAATTAAATAAAAATAACAATTTTGTTTTCCCTTAGATGTGTCCCTCGCCAGACGGATTCCTTTTGTTTGTTTTATGTTTATTTTATACAAAAGTTTAGGTCTTTTATTTATCGATTGAGGCACTACGAAGTCTGCCGGGTCAGCTAGTTAATAAATAAAAACGAACAAAAATCCGGGCCTGTTTTATCCAAATTATAAGTCAAAGTGTTTACTTACACGGCAACAATAGCTTCGAAAACTGTAACTCCAATTTTCGTAATAAACCGCCCGTTTCATGTGACATGGGTTAAGTTGACTTTCGCGTTATACAAAGAAATAGTTGAAGGTATTAAATACGAGTACAGGTATATATTAATACGCGAAGCAAAAACTTTGTACCCCTTTTTACGAAAATTGTGCAGACGGAGTAGTATGAAATTTCCCACACTTATAGAGAATATAGAGAAGGAGTGCGGAAAGTTAATATTTTTAAAAAATTATATCTACAAATACGTTAAATCAATTGAAAAAAACATTACACACACTATCATGTATTTGACACAACAGATATACATATTATTATATATATTCTGTATTTATTGTCAAACTTTTGTTATTGTTTATAGTCTGTGGTCAAATTGAGAATATATTAATAATAATATATATATATATTTAATAATATATAAAAATAATAATAATATTTAATATTACTTGTCTATAGTGTAGTCTTGGTGAACCATAATAATGTCTAACCTTATATTTTCAATTAATTTTAGTCGAATTTCGACTACTGGGGCACAACTAGAATGCCATATACAGAGTGTAGTATATTTTATTGGTATAAGCATGTTGTGCAAGTATCTTTTCGCTGTCAATTTGACGGGGATTCAATTGAGAGATACATTTTACGTCCCAAAGTGATATAGCGATGCTTATGGGCATAACGAACTGAGTTTCTCGCCGGATATTCTCATTGGGTCCCGATTCGCATCCTGTAGTGGATTCTACGAAACACTGCTCTCGCTAGAATCAGTGTTAGCAATTCTCTCAGAGTGCGCCTATGAGATCGACGACCAACGATTAGGTAGGAATAACATTATGGACTCCGAAACACGGTTGAAATCAGATGAATAATTTTTTTTTTTCCTACCTATGCTGATAGCCTTGTGAGGCTATTTCAGCATCGTTTGTAGGTGAGCTCGAGGGGCTCAAACCGGAGAGTTGCTAACACTGACCCTAACAAGAGCCGTGCTTCGCAGAATCTACCACCGGATCGGAAACGCGACCCACTGAGAAGATCCGGCGAGAAACTCAGTGGGCTGTTTCTGTGGGCGTTGAATCATAAAGTTGTCTGTTCATTTACTTTTTTTTTTGTTTCCTTTTCATTTCATTTCATTCATTTCATTGAAATAACGGACTGGCTCAAAAGACAACCACTAGAAAAGTAACAGGTATAGATAATAATAAAAAAAAAATAGTTTGAGGTTTGTTAATGCACACGTTAACTAAGAGAGTTTGGCTTATTATTTTGCTAGTATTGAATTGTCGCATGTGTGCGAAGAAAACGAAAGCCTCACACACCCATACACACACATAATATAATATGTCACCAGCTTTCATTCGCGAATTCGTGACGAAGAATTCGCACGATTCGACAATGTCGTTAACATTGCTCATGTTTATGTAGATGACATTTGTGGTTAATGTATTTACAGCGAACAAGACATCAGATTATTATCCGGTTTTGTTTTTATCTTTAAATGAAAATGATCGTAGTTCAATCCAGTGCGGTAATGCATAGCTATATCAACTTAAATATTACCACAGTCAGACTGTAATGTATAGGACGATCAGTGATCTCAGTATTGGTAACTATAGGATCCGTAAAACTGCTAAAACTGCATTGTAAATCCAAATAAACATTATCCTGGGAGCGGGTTTAGGGACCTCGGTAACCGTGCAACCTAACCCATGGGCCTCGAACTAATCCGGAAATATATGAAGTCAGTATCGGAACGGTACTTCGATAAGGCTATGCGTCATAATAATCACCTTATCATTGCCGCCGCTGACTACTCCCCGAATCCTGATCAAGCAGGAGCCAGTCGCCGTCGACGCCCTAGACACGTCCTTACGGATCCATCAGATCCAATAACCTTTGCATTAGACGCTTTCAGCTCTAACACTAGGAGCAGGCTTAGGGACCCCGGTAACCGTACTCGTAGAACTCGACAAAGAGTTAGACGTGCAACCTAACTCATGCATTAGTCCGCTGAGTTTCTCGCCGGATCTTATGAGCGGGCGATGTTGATCCAGTAGTAGATAAATTCGCTAAGCAGCTGCTCTTCAGTTGTTAGGTCTCCTTCGGAGGAGCTTGGGCAGCTGTTAGCAAATCCCACCCCTCCTGGCTGAGCCTTTGTTCGCCCACCTGCCCTGTCTGCTTAGTGCGAGTTAGTTCTCGATATCATAAAAGTTACCTCAAATTGGATGGAGTTTTGCAAAAATAGGACCGTACTTGTCGCTTCCGACCGTCGTGGCTACGATGCTCGGCAGCGACGAGTCCTGGCAGGCGATGCTCGACTTCTGCGAGTCCACCATCTCGCAGAAGGAGGCGGCGGAACGGGAGCGAGAGAGCTCTTCTTCCCTCTCGGCGCCGTGCTGCCGCCGTCGAGCCGGGGGTCGGAGGAGGGCGTTTGTCCAGCTCCAGCCCCTATGAGGAGCCAGTCTCCTCCCGGTGATGGTCACGGGGCGACCTAAGGGGGTTGAGGCTGCGCCGCGCGCTACCGTCACTCTAGCGCGCTGGCACCAGGACGACGGGACGGCGCGTCGGCGGCTGCGGACTGCGATGCGGTCCGCATTTTCGTCGTCGCTGTCGTCGCCGAACATACTGTGGAAGAGCAACCCGGTCGGCGGTGTATCGCTTTCCGACCCGGCAGGCTGGTTCTGGCCCAGCGGGGTATCCCGGAACACCAGCAGCATCGCCCGGGCGGCCTGGTAGGGCCGCCGTACCGCGGAGACCGACGTCGTTGGTCGTCGATTATCGCCTCGACGACCCGTCGGCCGGGCGTCCTCGGGGTGGCGCTGCGTGTCTGGTTGTAGTGTTGACCGCGGGAACCCCCTACTCTGACCGGGTTTTGACCCCGGACGGAGATCGGACGTCGGGTGTAAGAGTGCAGGGGAGTCGTTTAGTGGGTGGGCCTTAAAATTCCTTGGGCCCGCGGTCTGCTCTCAACACCAGCAGATCGTTAAGTTCCACATACCCCGTGCGCCCCCTAGGCGCGGGGACCTCGGAGGAGGTTAGGGCCCCGCCCCAAAAAAAAAAAAAGTGATTAAAGTTGGAACGTTTGTCTACGTTTGCCGTTAGGGTCGCTGTTCCAACTGCATACAAATTTCAATTAACTTTTACGCTATCGAGAACGTTAAAACACTCGCACTAAGCCACTGATGAAACTGGAAAGGCCTCCGGGCCACCACTAATCCTTTAATCATAAAAAGTAAATATAGGCAGACGGTAGTCCGCTTTACTACCACGCTTCGTAGGAAGCAAAAAAGCAAGTGCACCTCATTATTCCGTTCAGATATTTATATAAACTAGTGGTCCCCTGGTAGTCGAAATTGGACTATAATTAATGTAAATTTTATGCTTAAACTTTATTATGCTTCTATTGACTCCATTGTCAAACACTTTTATACTTTCTATAATATAATCACAGATTTCGCCAAAACTATACTATAGATAAATAATGTTAAAGACAAACAATATTGATCTATTCTCAATTTGACCACAGACTTTAAACAATAACAAAAGTTTGACAGTTGATAACAAACAAAGAGTATATTTATATGTATGTGTTGTGTCAAATATATGATAGTGTGTGTAATGATTTTTTATTGATTTTGCATAATAAAAAAATAATAATTATGCATTAAACATACCTTAAATCAATAAATAAACAACACGGCACACACCTCCATGTATTTCACACACACGCATACAAACGCTTTTGTTTATTGTTGTCTGTGGTCAAATTGAGAATAGATTAAAATGTTTATTTAAAATATTAATTATTTATAGTGTAGCTTAGGCGACATCTGTGATTATAGAAGTAAAGTCTTAGACAATAGAACCATAATAATATTCAAATTATAATTTAAATCAATAATTCTAGTCGACTTTCGACTACCAGGGGACTACTACTGTATATAGATAAGTTAAATACAATAAATAAACTTCAGTAGTATGTAAGAAAGTGCACACAATTGATCCCGACCACTTTCCATTGCGACCGGTTTTATAAGATCACAGTAAATATTTACCCGATTTTACAATTCGCACGCCGCATTAAAGCTAAATGTTTTGAATGCGTTAAATTTTATTGTGATGGTTGTTTTAAGAGTTCAACCAAACGAAAATGTAAGTTAGTTTGGCTTCAAAAATTTTATTGGTTGAATGTAAATCACCAACATAAGATTTTGTTTTTTTTTTCCTTAGATGGTTGCAAGAGCTCACGGCCACCTGGTGTTAAATGGTTACCGAAGCCCATAGACACATATGACGTAAATGCCGCCACCCACCTCGAGACATGAGCTCTAAGGTCTCAGTTTTTACAGTACAACGGCCGCCCTTCAAACCGAAACGCATTACTGCTTCACGGCAGAAATAGGCAGGGTGGTGGGACCTGCCCGTGCAGACTCACAAGATGTCCTGCCACCACTAAAACTGTAACACCAGTAATAACAGATAATAATTATAATAATACGTATTTTAAATTATTTTTATGGATGCTTATAGCGCCATCTGTTGATCAGTATTATCACAAATTAATTTTAAGACGAACAAGTAGGTAGGAGTGCTATAGTCAGTAGCATAAAAAATCTTGTAATTAATGAAATTATTACAAACCAAAAAAAATATTTAATCCACAACAGCTATTGTGGAAAAAATAGTGTATAATTGATTTATAATATGTTGTAAATCAATTATACACTTTTTTTTCAACAATAACTGTTTTGGATTAAATATTTTTTTTAATTTGATTCTAACATGACTACTGCAATTTATCTTTAATGACATCTAGCGTTTAAAAGCCAAACTATTTCAGATTTGATTTCTTAACATGTAGTTCTTAAATGCGCCCAAGGATGACGCTATAGTTCAAAATATTTAAAAAAAAAATCTTGCCTCTTTTGGTTTGTTTGTTTGTTTGTTTGTTTGTTTGGTTTTTTTTTTATTTATTTTTTTCCTACCTAAGCTGATAGCCTCGAGAGGTTATTTCAGCGGAACCTTAACTCATTTTTATGAGATTATATGATAAGATCAGTGGGTCGCGTTTCCGATCCGGTGGTAGGTAGATTCTGCGAAGCACGGCTCTTGCTAGGGTACGTGTTAGCAACTTCGTCAGGTTTGAGCTCCGCGAGCTCACCTACTTTAAGGTTCCGCTGATATAGCCTCTCAAGGCTATCAGCTTAGGAAGGAAAAAAAAAACCAAAAGAGGCAAGAATTTTTTTAAAAATATTTTGGTCTATAGCGACATCTTTGGACGCATTTAAGAACTACATGTTAGGAAATCAAATCTGAAATAGTTCGGCGATTAAACGCTAGATGTCACTAAAAATAAAAATTGCAGTAGCGGTCATCATGTTAGAATCAAATTAAAAAAATATTTAATCCAGAACAGCTATTGTTGAAAAAAAAAGTGTATAATTAATTTATAATATGTTAATAAATGTTTACAAACAGTTTAAAATATATGGGATTAATATGCGATGCAACTATGCCAATGTTCAATAGGTAATAGTATAAATTTTATATAATAATATTATCTAGCGAGTACCTACTTTTTTTTTTTCCTTCCTAAGCTGGTAGCCTGGAGCGGCTATTCCAGCGTAACCGTAACTAGTAGGTGAGCTCACGGGGCTCAAACCTGACGACGATGCTAACACGAACCCTAGCAAGAGTCGTGCTTCGCAGAATCTACCACCGGATCGGAAACGCGACCCACTGAGAAGATCCGGCGAGAAACTCAGTGGGCTGTGTCTGAGAGTTAATTTACTCGTCGAGCCCTTCGTCGCAAGCGACGGGTTCGACGAGAATGGTGACCGGTGCTTGAAGTACTTAGAAGCACCGTTACTGGATCGGGAGGATCCGAGATGACGTGTTTTGGGCGACGTCGACTGCTTTCCATTCTGTCAGCAGGGTCGGGAATGAGTACCTACTTAGCGACTCGCCCTCGCTTCGCTTCGGGAACTGTAATAATTTATTAATGATTTTATTGAATTTTGATTGTAGATTTTCCTTCTATACTTGACACTTATCGGTATATGTTGGGTAATTAGCACTATAAATATTTATAAATTATAACCTATCTGTACTATGATAATATGTAAGCTATATTATTGTAAATTTTTATTAAAATCCATTATTTGTTTTTGTGTGAAAAAGTAACAAATATACACCCATACATTCTTACAAACTTTCGCGTTTATAATATTGGTATATATAGTATGGTAGAGAATATTACTTAAGTATCAAATTGCCTATTTAGGCCGCGAAGCAGTGATGCGCTCCTCCGAAGAGTGAGAAAGCCGTTATATTATTACACAATTGAGACTTGCATCAAGGTGATTGGCGGCTAGGGCTGCCAGATTTTTTTTCAGCCTATAAGGGGCAAATGCTTTAATAGGTAAAAAATTACGGGAATTTAGTTTTTTACCCGGGACAAATAAAAAGATGTGAGGTGTCGTGGGACACCGGATAGGAACGAAGTTCCTTATTATAAAAATATTAATTTTAAGTTCTATTCGAGGTATAAAGAAAATAATTATTTTTTTACTGATAAAAAAAAAAAACTACTTTACAAAGTTATGAACTTTATTTTATACACAATGATTTATAAAAAAATATATAATAATAATAAACAAAGAAACAGCTATTTATATGAATAATAATAAGAACCGTCATCACCGAGGAGCACCGAGGAGCAAGTCAGTTTTAACATATTTTTATCGGTTTTAACATATTTATAAAAATCAATACAATTATAATCGAATACGGGATAGAGTCAGTCCCGCCGGGACATTTTAAACTAAGCCTAAAATACGAGACGTCCCGGGAAATAAAGGACGTCTGGCAGCCCTAGTGGCGGTATTCACGCTCCGGTGTCCATGGGATACAGTAACCAAGTGTTAACACTAGGACTTCAGAACCTCATAAAACAAAAAGATTAGATTCTGAAAAGAAGCTTCCATTAAACAACTTAATTATTAATTTGTATTTTAATAATATTAAAACACAGCGTCCAAACATTTTTATTGAAGATAAATTATTGAAATCTATATATTAATACATGAAGAAAAAACTTTGTACCCTTTTTTTCACGAAAATTGCTACGACGGAGGAGTATGAAAGCTCCCATACTTATAGAGAATGTAAAGAAGGAGTGCAGAATGTTAATCTATTTTTTTAAATTATGCTTAAAAAATACATTAAATAAATTAAAAAACATTACACACACTACCATGTATTTGACACACACACGCATATAATATACTCTTTTACGTATTGTTAAAGTCTCTCGCCAAATTGAGAATAGATTAATATTGTTTGTCTTCTATATTATTTATCTAGTGTAGCCTTAGCGAATTCTGTTAATATAGATGTCTACGATAGTCTTTGACAATAGACCCTTAATAATGTTCAAACTTATAATCTATACTAATATATAAATCTACATTGGTTTTTACGAATGTTCCGTTATAACTACTGAACCATGCATCCGATTGACTTGAAACTTGGTATCCATGTAGAAAACACATGTACTTAATGGATAGGCTAATATTTATATGAGTGCTGGACTCCCTAATAATCATGACAATAATAATAATATTGTTGATTTTAAATGCCCAGCGAAGCGGGCGAGTATGGCTATTTAAAATACCGGACGACCACTATTTAAAATAAATCTTTGACAGGGATGTCAACACCAAGAATCCTTCAATATTTAAACCATCCTTATTTGAACCCGACAATCCTATTGGAAAATAGGTTGTTTGTCTGGAAATTGAAATGTCTATTACAATTCTTGTAACATTCATTTCCTGTTCAATTTTCTCTGCGTATTCTCCCTAATTTGTAACTTAATAGCTAACTTAAAGCTGCCTATTCCTATCGCGATCTATTATTTATTCCGGCTTAAAGGGTAACACAGTCGATAATACAATGTAAATAAGACTTTTTTTATTACTTTACTTATAAATATTAAATTTATATCTCAAGGTGGGTGGCACATTTGCGTTCTAGATGTCTATGGGCTTCAGTAACCACTTAACACCAGGTGGACTGTGAGCTCGTTCACCTATATAAGCAACGAAAAAAAAAAAAAACTTAGATAGTTGGACGAGCTGAAGGCGCACCTAGTTTTAAGTGGTTACCGGACCCGATAGACATCGAAAACGTATATGCCGTCACTCATCTTGAGACAAGAGTTTAATATATTTTTTTTGTTATTGCCTTTGTAGGCAGACGAGCGTACGGCCCGCCTGATGATAAGTGGTTACCGTCGCGCATGGACTTCAGCAATGCCAGGAGCAGAGCCAAGCCGCTGCCTACTGCTTAAATGCTCAGTTTTATAGTACTTTGATTACACGTTCTGATAGCCGATTTCGCTGGTCCTAATGCTGACAAATCTAATGTTTGTATGGCAAGTAGTTTATGTGAATACATATCCGAGTGACCGGCTGGCGGCATGTTCCATGCTGTAAGTGTCACGGTATACCGTTAAGTGAACCAACGCGTTCAGTGTCGCTTAGAACACGACGCTACGTGGTAGTGTTCCGTCGCGAGTTCGTGTAATAAGTTTTTTTTTTCGGTTACGGTAAGCATTTTTTTTTCTATTAGCCTATCATATTATAAGCGATTAGGGTAAGCTTAATTTTAAAACGATAAATATTAAATATGATTACGAATAATGATAAAAATTTTTTTTCAATAAAATGCATTTTTCTGAAATTCGTTTCGGTTGTAATCTACATATTTATCGTAAACATTTTAATGAATTTCTTTTAAAATAGTCAATTTATACATTTAATTACTAAGGTTTTTTTTTTTTTCGAGGGTTCTGTTTATAATATAAAAATCACGTCTTAAGCAGATGACCTTATTATTAATCGTATTTTTTTTAAATAAATATCATCACCCAATTCTCACACATCATCATGAGATTATGTTATAAATTGATATTATAAACAATAAATTGAAAATAATAAAGACAACTTCATCTGTAAAAATAATTAATGGGATATTTAGATAACAGTCACACGTCACTGTTTTACACATTTCCCTTTAAATAGTTAACGTAATTGTAGGCAGCGGCTTGGCTCTGCCCCTGGCATTGCTGACGTACATGAGCGACGGTGACCACTTTCCATCAGGTGGGCCGTATGCTCGTCTGCCTACAAAGCCAATAAAAAAATTAAAATAACGTAAACAAAAAAATACTAATACCAAACCAAAAAATAGCAATAGATACTTGAATACAAAAATACACAACCAATAAATAAATTGCAATGAATGAATTACAAATCCTAAATTATTTTCAACGACACACACACACATTTTTTATAACTAGAGGTCCCGCAATAGTCGAAATTCGACTATAATTAATTGGAATTGTAAGTTTGTACACTATTATGATTGTATTCTATACTTCTATAATCACAAATTTCGCCAAGACTACACTTTAAAAACTATGAACAAAGACAAACAATATTTAATCTATTCTCAATTTGACCACAGACGTCGAGAACAAAAGTTTGACAATAAATAGTATGCATGCGTGTGTGCGTCAAATACATGGTACCTATGTAGTGTGTGTAATGTTTTCTTTATTGATTTAATGTATCTTTTATGCATTATTTCAATAAAATATTAGCATTGTGCACTTCTTCTCTATATTCTCTATAATTGTGTAAAATTTCATACTCCTCCGTCCGCGCAATTTTCGTAAAAATGGATACAAAGTTTTTGCTTCACGTATTAATATATAGATTTATACGAGTAATTAACGGACGCAATTCTGTTATAATATAGATTATAGAGTGTGATAGATAGACGGATAGATGACGTATTATATTTCGTTCTGATCAAAGTTTTTTTATGCAAAGTTTGCTAATGTTCTTTTCTCGTCCAAGAAAACTGTGCTATATTTGCAGATAATAAATACATTATTTAGTTGTAAACATCGAACGCGGTTCACTGGTATGTCTTTATCGTTTCTCTAACTCTAACGGCTTCATAACAGTCGGTTCAGTTAATTTATATAAAAATGAAACCCATGTTTAAAAATAGCATATTTACTGGTGGTAGTATCCCTTGTGAGTCCGACCGGGTAGGTACCACCACTCTGCCTGTTTCTGCCGTGAAGCTGTAATGCGCTTCGGTCTGAAGGGTAGGGCAGCCGTTGAAACTATACTGAGATAGATCTTAGAACTTATATCTCAAGGTGGGTCGTGCATTTGCAAACCATGTGCTAAGCATTTTTGTTTTGTTGTAATGAGACTTTCAAACATTGCTTAAGCTACCAGCGAATAGGAAGAATAAAACAAACATCTTGAAGTGGCACATTTTCAGGCTTACCAAAGAATGTAACCTAGGAAATTAGTGTTTTACGTATTATTATTATTATTTTTATTGCTTAGATGGGTGGACGAGCTCACAGCCCACCTGGTGTTAAGTGGTCACTGAAGCTCATAGACATCTACAACATAAATGCGCCACCCACCTTGAGATATAAGTTCTAAGGTCTCAGTATAGTTACAACGGCTACCCTACCCTTCGAACCGAAACGCATTACTGTTTCACGGCAGAAATAGGCAGGGTGGTGGTACCTACTCGTTCGAACTCACAAGAGGTCCTACCACCAATAAATCTGCCTGCGGGATTCGAACACTGATGCATAGCTCGATACGAATGCACCGGGCGTCTTATCCTTTAGGCCACGACGATTTCGTTGTTTCGCGTGAGATGGAAAATTAACTCTTTGAACTTTGACCGTATTTCTTAATGTTGTTTTGTTGTTGTGTTGCTCACCCGGTGTTAAGTGGTTACCGGTACGATCATGCGACATGATCACATAACGGCGGTTTTATCCCTCGAATCCAACATGTGAGTCCGATGTGGTAGAAATAGGCACGAAGGTTAAGTGCCTACACAAACACGTTCATAATAAATAATCGGAAACAAGTCAGGCCGGCGGCCTCAAATTAGGATGTCTCAGTATGGAAACCATAGATTAACAAAAATACTTATGTATTTTTAAATATATACGTATATAGATAAAAAACACCCAAGCAAAGGGTAAACAAACCGGTCCATCATCCGAAAGTTGATTCGATGTGGGAATCAAACCCACGAACCGCGGCACAATAGTTAGGGCTGCACCACCGAGTCGGTTGACCATAATACGAGCTATCAGCAGCAACAAAAAATGTGTCCTTTGATTTTGGTACCATTTTTTTTATTGCTTAGACGGGTGGCCGAGCTCACAGCCCACCCGGTGATAAGTGGTTACTGGAGCCCATAGACATTTACAACACAAATGCGCCACCCACCTTGAGATATAAGTTCTAAGGTCTCAGTATAGTTACAACGGCTGCCCCGCCCTTCAAAGCGAAAAGCATTACTGTTTCACGGCAGAAATAGGGGGGTCGTGGTACCTACCCGTGCGGGCTCACATGAGGTCCTACCACCAGTAAAACCAGCTTTTCCCAACATACCTCAGGAAACCATTTGGTTCTCTAGCGCAATAAGAGAACTTAATGAGAGATGTCTTTGCTGACGAACAACGTACGCAGAACAAATACCGTAACAAAAAGCTATAAAAGCTTTCGTGGTTGAATACAAAAAGCTTTTTTGTTTGAGCGATTTGCGCGCAAAGCTTTATTGTTAATAAGCGATGTATTCGGTACGTTATGAAGAACTTTGGTATGCGTGTCAGTGGGTCGTCGAGAGAAATTGTTTTTTATTTTGTTCTTCGCTCATTATTTGTGGTCGTGATTACAGATTCGAAGTCGCCACAGCCTGATGGCTAAAATTTTCGGTACTGTAGTCAATGAACAATTGAAATCGATTGAAAATATTATTTGAAATTCTCGAGTAGATAGGTAATAATTTTTATTTATTTGAAAAGTGATCTTCTTTTTTAGTTTTTTTATTTTTTTTTATTGCTTAGATGGGTAGATGAGCTCACAGCCCACCTGATATTAAGTGGTATCTGGAGCCCATAGACATCTACAACGTAAATGCGCCACCCACCTTGAGATATAAGTTCTAAGGTTTCAGTATAGTTACAACGGCTGCCCCACCCTTCAAACCGAAACGCATTACTGCTTCACGGCAGAAATAGGCGGGGCGGTGGTACCTACCCGTGCGGACTCACAAGAGGTCCTACCACCAGTAAAAACCTTCCTTCCTTATCTTGTAAACTTAGAGGGCTATGCCAGAGTGACCGGGCGAGTAGGTGAGCTCACGGGGCTCTAACCTAACGTTGCTAACACTAGCCCTAGCAAGAGCAGTGCTTCGCAGAATCTACCACTGGATCGGAATCGCGACCCACTGAGAAGATCCGGCGAGAAACTCAGTGAGCTGTGTCTATGGGTTAGTTCGCTCATCGAACTCTTGACTCTTGAACGGTAACCGGTGCTTGAGAGTCCTAAAAGTACCTACCTACCCGTGCGGACTCACAACACTCCATATCACCAGTAAACAACCAATCTCACATCTTCAAGTCAATGGTAGCATTCAATTCATGATGTCGATCTTTATATTGAACTGGCTGACCCGGCAGACTTCGTAGTGCCTCAATCGATAAATAAAAGTCCTAAACTATTGCATAAAATAAACTTAAACAAACAAAACAAACAAACAAACGGAATCCGTCCGACGAGGGACACATCAAAGGCAAAACAAAATTGTTATTTTTATTTAATTCCGAGCATTTTCATAGCTATCTACCTTTTAAACCTTCTCTAGACCTCCACAAATAATTCAAGACCAAAATTAGCCAAATCGGTCCAGTCGTTCTCGAGTTTTAGCGAGACTAACGAACATCAATTCATTTTTATATATATAGATGTGTATTTGTCATAGAGCCATACTCATAACTTCAAAAGTTCCAAGTCATTATCATCATCATCATCAGCCCACATTGGTCCACTGCTGGACATAGGTCTCTCCCGATCGACACCGGTGAGACCGGCCTTCAGATCTCCTCATCATCCACCTCTTGGTGGCCACCCTTCGGAGGTTTCCAAGTGAACACTTCAAATTATAATCGATTCTAGAATGTACCTAGATTTCAAACCAACAATTACCTGGACCCATCTGGAAGAATCCAAGAAAACAAACTTTTTTTTTCCTGCCTAAGTTGATAGCCTTGAGCGGCTATATCAACGTCGCCTTAACTAGTAGGTGAGCCCACGGGGCTCAAACCTGATGACGTTGCTAACATGAACCCTAGCAAGAGCCGTGCTTCGCAGAATCTACCACCGGATCGGAACCACGACCCACTGAGAAGATCCGGCGAGAAACTCAGTGGGCTGTGTCTGAGGGTTAATTTACTCGTCGAGCCCTTCGTCGCAAGCGACGGGTTCGGCGAGAACGATGACCGGTGCTTGAGGTACCTAAAAGCACTGTTAGTGGATCGGGAGGATCCGAAATGACGTGGTTGGGGCGACGTCGACTGCTTTCCATTCTTTCCGCAGGATCGGGAATGAGAAAACAAACAAAGCTCAAACGAACTTATTAGAACTTTTCTTTTATTCCACGCACGGACATTTGGAGAGCTTACATAATGTATTTCAACGCTTATCAATTACCATATGACCAAATCGAGGATCTGTTTCGTATTATCGAAGTGATACTTAAAATTACGCAAGCCCCACCTAAACCACTCAACGACCGTAAAACCTTTAATCATACACGAATTACGTTACAAAAACTGTCACATTACCACATACCGCCGTCAAAGGGAAATCGAATGTAACCAGATCGCTTTAAGGGCGTGTTTCGTATGTCAAGGAAGTCGAAACTTCTTCCGCTGATGCACAAATTGCACGTGAATTGCATAGTATTAAAGATGAGGCGATCGTATTGTCTGATTGCTACTATGGTTTATTGAACACATTACGTTATATTCTATTGCGATGGCTATAGGTAGGAGGTAGGCAAATGGCTCTTGGTTCACTCGATCTGGATGTACCGACACCTTGTGTATTATTGAAATGTAGTTGAATCCAATTGCATTACGTGTGACGTCATTTGAGGCTAAAACAGCACTCAATCTAACTCAATGCTTAATCGTTTAATTATTGATTGGTTTTTAGCCCAATTTGGAGTGTAATTATTAGTTTTAACTTTATTTGTATTGTTCAATTCTATTCGTATAATCTGCTATTATAAATGTTGAATATTAAATGTTACAGTCAATCATTGTCATATTTTTATTATTTTAAACATTCTTAGTAGTTTCATAGAAAGCGCTACAAAACCATTCATTTTTAAAAATTCAAAACTAGGACTTTACTATCTAAACAAGTATTTTACAGGCATTGGTCGCATGATAGTTTTTAACATCTGATATCTTGTAGAACTACTTTTAAATTGTTATTTTAACAATTTTCTGTGTGTAGCTTTGAATCATTTTCCATGAGCAATTCTAGCCATCAAGTCGAATCTTCATTAAATGCGCCAACCTTTGAAGTTACTTGCCGTACTAATATAGTATTTTAAGATATCTTTTATTACTTGGCTTATCAGTCTTTTCCGCTTTGAGCTTGATTTCTTTGGGTAGGCAGAAGTAACTCTAGAAGATCAGTGACCTGTATCGTGTGAATTATAAATTAAAAGCTCTGAACTTTAGATAGATGAGGGCAGGGCTGGTGCTGACAAAAGCTGTTCTGGAAATCTATATTAATATTATAAAGAGTCAATAGGCTCCGAAACTACTGAACCGATTTGAAAAATGATTTCACTCTTTGGAAGCTATACACAATTTCCGGGTGACATAGGCTATAATCTTTTTTGAAAAAAATTAGGGATCCTTACTAAAACTCTAATAATGTAACCCAAGGTGTAAAAAAATTCCTAAAATATTCTTTACATCGCGTGCCCTGCGAAAACTATTGATAATAGAATAAAATAATGTACTACGACTTTGTAGAACACATTATTATTTACAAAAATGTCGCGCCGACATATGCCTAACTATTATAGTTATGCTGCAATAAGTGTTCTTTTATTTAAAAAAATAAAACAACGTCAAATATCGTTGTAATTTTTGTTAAAGACCCGAGCGGAGCCGGAGCGGGCCGCTAGTATTTTATAAAGATCTTAATTTCAACATTTTAGTCAGTAGTTAGGGACAGAAATAATCTCAATAGAAATTTGTAATAGTTAAAATAATATTTTGAATATCCATTATATCCTTGAATCCGCATGAAGGACCGCAGTATCGAGTCTAGCTTAGAAGAGAGAAATTCTAAAAATTGTTACATAGCTTCAAGAACTAAGTTAGTGCTTTTGAAAGCTAATGTCTGGATCGAATGTGAACTAGAAACGAGAGCAAGCTGTACAACCGGTTTTCACATTAACATAAATGCGGGATGTGGTTGATGCGGTAAGATTATCGCGTTTTTACCCAATAATATTGTCCAACAGCTGTTTATTCTTTCAATGCATGTTGTTTAACACGCTGACTGGGTAATGCAACTTAAAAAGCCCCATAGCCTTCCTCAGTAAATGGTCTATCTAACACTGAAAGATTTTTGATGTGAAACATCTATAGCCGCACGTAAAACCGATTTCTGGCGTGGCGACGCATGCCGTGGCGACGGGTCGCCACGCTGTATGATGGTATATATTATATACAGTCTATATGCAGTAGTGTGTACGGTGTGGCGACGCGTCGCCATGCGTCATCGACTGTGCGATTCTCGCCCACTCGATCCGGCGTTAAGCCATCTCTCTCGCTACACTGAGCTCGGATACCTATAGTGTATACTCCGTAGTGTATACAGTGTTGTTTACTACAGTACACATAACCTGTGTTCTACTTGAAAACAAATAATTTTTTCGTAATATTTTATTTTATCATTATGACATATTTAGTTCCTATCACAATCTGTTCTTTTCTGCATATTACTTTTACAAAATAATGTCAATGTTTCACATCTGCCAAGAGTCCCTTGACGGCTCACATTTAGTTCCTGAGATTAGCGCGTTCAAACAAACAAACTCTTCAGCTTTATAATATTAATATTAGTGACCAAATTTACCTCACGCATGCTACAGCGCTCATGACTTGGAGTCGAAGTCAATGCACCAGGTAGGCGCCACCAATAGAGGCGCAGCGTTGCAACCGTTCATGGTCACGGACGTGCATTGGAATTATAATTTTCACTATTACTATACGTAGTTTCCTTTGGATTTCTAATCGTTTTTGATAAAAATGTTGTTAATTTTGTATTGCCGAACGCGCACTTTTCGATATGGGAAATAGCTATAGAATTTTAATATAATTTTAATAGAATAGAATTTTTCACTGATGGTAGGACCTCTTGTGAGTCCGGGCGGGTAGGTAGCACCACCCTGCCTATTTCTGCCGTGAAGCAGTAATGCGTTTCGGTTTGAAGGGTAGGGCAGTCGTTGTAACTATACTTGAGACCTTAGAACTTATATCTCAAGGTGGGTGGCGCATTTACGTTGTAGATGTCTATGGGCTCCAGTAACTACTTAACACCAGGTGGGCTGTGAGGTCGTCCACACATCAATGCAATAAAAAAAAGCTTTTGTTTCAATTTAAGCGGTAATGATGGGTGAGGTATTTTCAAAGCTCAAGAGGTACTACCAACTGAGAAAGGACACCAAAAAAACTACACGCTAAAGCACGACTGACGAGATTCGTTAATCACTACACACCAGAACCTAAAAAGCTCGGGCCGCAATCAGTTAAGAATTCTAACAAAGTCCCTCCGGAAACTGTAAGTTACGAAGGCATATGGACAAGCTAGGCTACATGAGCGATCCTGTCGACAGGTATGGTGTAGAGATGGAAATCTTTCTGCGCACACAGCACAGCTGCTGTGCCTTAAGCCCCATATATATTCCTTTTTTTTGTAACACATTCTCAATCACGAGTAGATAAAACACATCTTTATATAGAAGTATTAAGGTACATTCTCGTTTTCGACTTTGAAAAACATAGGTGTAGGTTTTACGGATTCAGCACCTCCTAATATTAATAATAATAAATAATAGTTTAAAAAAACTAACAAAATACGCTTTTATAGAAAATCCAATAGAAAATAAATTTAAATTAAAATAGTATAAGAAAAAAGTATTTTAATGTAAAAAAGCGTGTGGTGCTTTTCAGGATATTATCAAAATAACCCTTCTACTCATATCTGTTCATATAATATTTATAACTACTGATACCAGGAACCCACGGTTTTTTTACAATAAAAACATTTTTTCTTAAACTATTTTAATTCAAATTCATTAAATTTTTTTTTTTCTTAGTTGTATTTTCTTGTTGTATTTCTATAAATGCGTATTTTGTTAGTTTTTTAAACTATTATTTATTTTTCATTTTTTGAATTTCAATTTTTTCAATTTTTTTTTTCAATATATTTTTTAATATTGAATTGTCATCAGTCCTTAATAAGTATACCAAATTTCGAGTTAATCCGACGTTTTGAATGGGTCAAAAAAGGTTCAAAGATTCCGTTACAAACATACATACTAACATACATACGTCAGAAGCTAATAAAAGCGTATTAATAAGGTACCTACCTCCATCCTGTATATTGCTGCACAAAGCAGACATTTTAAATGGATTAGTGCATAATTTGAAGTAATTGCTTAAAAAAGCGGAGCAGTCGTACAGTATAGTTGAGACTTCGATCTGATGTCTCAAGGTGGGCAGCAGTCATGTTATTGTTTATATAAGCCAGAGTAGACGATTAAAGAATAAGAGAGAAAGAGAGAGAAAGCACTTCTGTTCAAATACAGCAATAACAAAATTTCGCTAATTTGCCACTTCTTAATATATTTTTGATATACACTACTTTCCTAAATTATTCATATTTAGAGGTAATTGTTGATATCACGTCTTTGTGTCTCTTTCACTTTGAGAATGTGTGTATCAGTTTGAAAGATAAAGACATTTTTATTGCCTATGTGTGTGGACGAGCTCACAGCCCACCTGGTGTTAAGTGGTTACTGGAACCCATATACATCTACAACGTAAATGCGCCACACAACTTGAGATATAAGTATAGTTACAACGGCTGCCCCACCCTTCAAACTGAAACGCATTACTGCTTCACGGCAGAAATGGGCGGGGCGGTGGTACCTACCCGTGCGGACTCACAAGAGGTCCTACCGCCAGTAAACATAGGGAAGATCTTCCACCGAGCGGATGCTATTGCTCGATAAACAGACGTCCGAATATTGTCGCTACGAGCTTCTATGTAAGCAAGCATTGAAAATATTGTTAGCGAGATTCAGACATCTATCAAAACTATCTCGTGTTCTATGATGGCTGCCGTCACATTACTAACGGAATCAAAACTGTAGAATCTAGTTATAGGAAAAAAAAACGTTTCAACTCACATTCCAGAATCGAAAACAGGTTCTATTTGTAAACATCCTTCTATTTCGTTTCCAAAGTCACGATAACGGAACGCGCACCAAAACCAGTCGACTTGTAGGTCAGTGGTAACGCTACGTTTGAAATGAAATCAGTGTCACGGACGGCAGGTCGACAAACTGGACGTTAAAAACTATCCGAGCACGTACATTGCTGAATTTGTTCTGACGCAGAATTTTGTAGGTGCTGATCACCGGCGATGGATAAGGTATGCTACGAATGAGTCTAGGAATGTGGATGTTAATCCGGCAAACGTGCAAGAATTTATTATCTAACCGTGTCCGATTAATGTTATTCTGCTCGCTAAAGCGATGATTGAGGAAGTGTAAATAACTGGATGAATATCAAAACATCAACCAAACTAAAATGCCCAGTACACTTGCGTGCAATTTTTCTTTGTTTGCCTCTGAATAAGCGTAAATTTATTAAGCCTTTCATTTATATTCAAACAATATCGTCAAACCACAAAATTCCCTCATAACAATAAATGCATGTAAACAAAGACAAAACCTACGCGTATCGGTAGGTGTACACTTACAATTTTTTCAACACTTTCACTCGCGTGAATCATGTAAGCGCGATTTGCGGTTAGGTTTTTCCGATACTCATATTTTTACTTTCAAAGTACTCGTCATTTTGTTTATTGTTTCAATAACATATTAGAAATCAGTATTATCTTAACTTCTGTTCATTTATAAATCAAAGAACATGTCAAGCAATTGCTAATTATTAAATATTGTGGTGGTGGACCTATTTTTCGCCACTTTTATGTAAAACAAATACAGTGAAAAGTACGTATAAAGATAATCTGTTTTATTAAATTATGTTTTATTTTTAAAATACTTCTAAAAATACTCTAATATGTAGCTTTAGTTAGATAGCTATTAAATCTATCAATAGTTTACTTTGCAGTCAATAGGAAGTAAAATGAGGTGTCTTTATGTTATTAAGATTACATTAGAACGGTTCGTTTTTAGGTTTTGGGTTAATGATTCATAACGGTCATAGATTTTGAATAGCCGGTTTTTTTTAATATTACCGCGTTTACGACTCGAGGAAGTGGATATATAGAGAATGAGGGCTTTAGTTTACTGTTAGCAGCTGTTAGTAACTTGAACTGTATTTACTATTGCAATAGGAGATATATTGGCAATATATGTAAGAGATTACGTATTTAATACATTATTCTATAAAGTTTTTGCGAGTCAAAAACCCGCTTCCGTACAATATGTAGTCGCGTTTATTAAAATTTCAAACTACAATATATCGAAAACTTCTTTGAATGTAAAATTAGGTATCTTTCTTTGGATGTTTGTTACTCCTCATACAAAAATGCCTTACGGATTTAGATGAAATTTCGCACAAAACAGTTTTCAACTTGGATTTAGTTACCGGAGATATTTTTCATAAGTCATGATCCGGATAATATCGGGTGTATCAGCTATAAGTGCGACAATATGGTTGGGCTCATGACTAAGTATAAATGGATAGACAAAACGACTTGTAGCATATAAATTAAAGAATAATACAACTATATTCCGGGGAATGGATAGTGTTCTATTCTATAGTATAGATGGATTAATTTTGTAGCAAACTTTGATAATTAATTTGTCTTTCCTTTATTTCCAGATAGTGTACCGGTAAGCCGAGATGACGCGAAGGAAAATAGTGTGTGGTAAAGGGACTATAGTTTTGTTTTTAATTGTGTTTACACCGTACGTTTTAACGCGGCCACAAGACGAGCAATCAGTTGACAATTCACAGACAGAAACATCACAAAACATAAGGTATAGATTTAAGAATAATATTGATACATTTAGTCCTAATTTGCCCATAGTCATTACCTACCTCAATGGTACTACAGCTAATTCTTTCAATGCTACTGAAAGTGATACTAGCGAACTAATCAAAGTTGATAGAGAGGGTCGTGTGGTTAAAAAACGCAAACCCAATACTAAGAATAATGCAAAACGTAAAGTTAATTCTAAAAATAAAATTGATAATGATAAGGAAGGGAAACCTGCAAGGAAATCAACAATACGGAAGGTAATAACTAAATGGAACGATGAAACGAAATATGAGGCTCTAGAATTTCCACCTGAATCTATAACAAATGATAAACTATATGATAAAGTACATTTTACACATTTTAATGATGGTAGTACAAAGTCTGATGACACTGACGCGAAACGCTATCCTTACGGTCACACACACAGTACGTACTACAGACCTATACCAGAATATTCTGAGGAAACTCAAGTGTATTCTAATAACGTTCATATCTTAGATTACCCTTACAACAGGCCTTCATATATTCACACTACACCTCCGAGTCCAACACCAATAATCACGAATGTAGGCTACCCAAAACCATGGCCGCAAATTCCGCAGGTCACCAGGAAGACTACACGAAAACCAGCCCCGGTCACTGAACCAGTTAAAGATTATAACTATCACAACATCGTACATAATAATTATCCGAATTTCGAGGTCACGACTTTCGAGCCAAGCAATGTTTATACAGAAAAAATCGTGATACGGCCCGACGAATACAATGCCTCGCCTGATGAATGTCCCACTATTTTCCTCACTCTAAACAATACATTTCAAGGGCAGGCCAAAGAGGCGTGTCCTGATTTGAATATAGCTGTAAATACTAACGTTATAAATAAGAACGTTGTCATCGATTCTGACGAGGAAGATGATTCAGATAGTATATTGCCAGCTTTAGGTATACCTTTAGATGATGACTCCCTGAACGATGATTCTTCGACTGGAGATTACTTCCAGTCTGAAGAACAAGTGCAAGGAGACAGTGCTTCAGTTGAAGGAACCGCTCTGGCAAACTACAACACAGCTAACTCCGCTGTTCAATCTCAATTATCAGAACCGATAACTTTGGGATCTCCGACATCTCCGTTGTCAGCTCTGTCGAAACCAGGAAGACCTAATAAGGACGATGACGATCTATTCGGCTTTTCGTCTTTATTAACCTTCTTCAGGCCGGCAGTAAGCGCTCTTGGCTGGCTAACATCCTTAAATCCCATTTTATTTGGATTATTCCCTTTATTGTTGACACCAATAGCATTTTTTTTTGCTGGGTCCGGAGTTGCGAGTTTTTTCTCCACCTGGTTTTTACCATACGGTCGAGAGGCACCGAAAGTTGTTCACTTATACAAGCCGGAGCTGTATTGGCATGATAGAATGGAGAAGTGGCAATCACACGAGTTTCCAACTAATAGGAGAGTGGGCTCGCGATTAAGAAACGGTGAGGTAGAAAATAGAGAGGGTGGTAAAGTGAATATGATTTCCAGGATGAAACAGTGGATGAGACTTGCCACTGAAAAAATAAGAGAACTGGATAAAAATCAAGAGCTGTCTAGTAATCACAAGAGCAAAAGAAAAAAATAAAAGCTGAAATATCTAAATTGAGATAATGACTATGGGTGACGTAAATTTAATTTGTTAAAATAAAATCGATCTGAATACCTACATCTAATAATTTAGTTATAAAATTTAAGGTTATTTAATTATTAGTTTAAGTTATAATTTTATTTAGTTAGTTACATGAAGATAACAGTAAGTACAGATAAGGAACTTATTACGTGCAATTTTATGAATAAATGTATGTACAAATAATGTAAAAATAGTTTAGAGAATAAGATTTAAAAAAAAAACACATTTCTATGAATTGAAACAATCAAATAAATTTTAAATAATTTGTTATTTTTGGCGTGAATAAAATAAATGTTATTACACATAAATCTGAATTAGGGGTTCAGGGTATTTCTTTTACCGCACAAGTCATCAAGCCCCCTCCTGGCTGAGCCCTTGCTCGCCCACCTGTCCTGGTAAAACTGGAAAGGCCTCCGGGGCACCAGTAATCTCTCAAACATAAAAAAAGTCATCAAGAAAGTCTCCGATGTATGAAGGACTTTAGACAAGCTTTTCCTCCTAGCTTGCCTCGGGTATTCTTTTCTGTCTTATCGAAGATTCGGACGTGGTTTATTATGTAACAAGGGGATTTAGTGGATTCAACTCTAGCTTGCGCCGCCTAACTCTCCCAATGCGTAGGCTGAAGTGTGGTGATTTCACTTTGACCCGCAAAAAGTGTTTAGAACATACAGGGTAACACATAACACGCTTAGCGGGAAGCATATTTTTTGTTGCATCCTTACGCCCACGATCATCGGCTTTCTCGGTCGACAGGTGATCCAAAGCCCACTTACATGCCGCCAGATGTATCCCATGGTATACCCCGATGTAAGCCGCCGGTACAATCGCCAGAAACTTCAGAGTCCTTTGACATTACACAAAATACACGTATTATTGTGACTATATCCTTAATTATTACAACTTGAAGTATGTTAATTGTGTTCAAGAGCAGTTAATGTTTGATATTGTGATAAAATTGTTAAATGGCGACATGGTGTCAGTGGTGGAGCCGAATTTGAATTAAAATTCCTTAGTTGATAGCCCCTTTAGAGTCCCAACCCGAAAGCAGGAGGGTTTGGGAGTGCGAGACAGTAATTACTGCTAGATGATGACGGTAAGACATTTCTCTACATCGCCCTGTGGGAGTTTAAAGCAATGGCCATTATTTACGGGTCGACGAGTTATTTGAAGATTGTCTAGACGTTGTCACATATAGGATAACTAGCTCGGCCAGGACCGCCGAGTTGAGGACGGTAGCAGTTGGAACTGTCCACGAATAATAATAATAAAGCCCGTTTATTTCCAATCCATAATAATAATCGTTATTACATGCGATTTAATATATATTAGGTAATTTCTTTCATTTTATTTTACTCGATATCATTACTTTCTTCAGTATCATTGATCGGAACCCATTCTCGGGTAGAGGCCTCCTTCAGCTTCTTCCAAACCACTTTGTCCATGGCGTTCTTTTTCCCAATCGCTTCCTGCTATCGCTTTTATATCTTCTAGCTATATTTTTATAGGGCGCCTTACCTTCTTCTTTTTCCTCTTGGTCCTTTCCACATAGCTGTCTGTAATGTTCATCTTTTCACCTGTCCACGAACGGTTCGACATAAACTCTGTGTGCTTAGTGCGAGTTTTTTAACGTTCTCGATAGCGTAAAAGTTAGCCCAATTTTGTATGCAGTTGGAGCAGCGCCCCTAGCGGCAAATCATCCCATTCCATACAAATGTGAGTTAACTTTTACGCTATCGAGAACGTTAAAATACTCGCACTAAGCACACTGATATAACGGGTTTTCCTTAACGGCTTTCATTTTGTGAAGGTTTGTGTTAAGAAAAAAATAAATAAGATTGCGACATTTGGTGTTCTTTACATGTTACTGTGATAGACCTTTTAAACTATTAATTTAATGTAGTAACTAAGCGTAATTTATTGGGTATTTATAATATTAAAACATTATCATTAAGAGTTTAATTTTTTGTTCACAACATTGTTTTATTTGTGCAGATAAGATTATTTCGAAATCTACCAACCTTAATTTAATATTCGAAAATCAATAGATGTGATGGTGTTTTGAAATAAAATAAAAAGTAAAAATATTATTGGTTTTTATTTCTGTTTATTTTAAGTTAGTAGATTTGGCCTTTTGGATTTTTTATTACACGGTCAAGGATTGATAATCAACGCCTGAATAAACAGTAAAATTATTTTTAATAAGTAAAACATATATTTTCACAATATATCTATTGAATATAATACAGGGCCATCGTTAATAACTTGACTGGTATTATAAGCTGGTATTTTGGTGGCTACCATAACTCTGCCTATTTATGCGAAGCGTTCATGCATTCCAGATTCAAGGGCGGTTTAGACATTGTGTAATAATTTATAGTTCGGTCCCACTGATTCGATATATAGTGACTTGTGATATCATAACTCAAATGCCATCAAAGAAACACTACGGTCGCTATTAACCACCTAGTTCAAGGAGGGTAGTGATCTTCTTTGTTCATCTTAAAAGTTATAAGTAATATTTAGTGTCTATAATTTAAGGTTAAAATAATTTAAAATTGGCTTTAGGATTCTTTTCCACGCCAACAATCAGATTCTAGTATTTTTTTAGATATTCAGCTGCGTTAATACTAATGACTTACATAAATTAATCATGATTATGAGCAATAACACTATTTAATAACTTAATAAACTTTTTCTCTAAGTTCCAGGTCTACAAGCTACAAAGCAGCGGACATAACGAGTGAAGATTCATCGACGGCTGTACCTAATGCACCTAAAGTTCTCAAATCCAAGGAACCGATTGGAGATGCCCTTCAAGAACTAGCCAGCCAACTGCTCGAGAAAACCGAGAACACGTCCGAGCAAGTAATCGCTGAAAGCAGAGTATCCACAAAACTAAAGTTTCCAAATCAAAAACACAAAACAATACAAAACCAAGACGATGCTTTGTATAATGGGCATGCAGGAGAGGCAGTTCCCATCACAATCGAAGATCTTGAAACTGAGAACGCCAGTGATGTGATCAATGACTCTGCTACTACCAAGGAAGGTATATCTACTTGGGTCTTAGTGAGCAGTCCCACGAATGTGTCTTCAGTATCCACGGAACCTACGAAAACGGATGAAGTGAAGAAGTCGAAGCCAACAGGAAATAAAAATAAAAAACGACCTTCGAACAAGAATCAGGCTAAACGTCCAATTATAGCGAGCAGTAACAAAGCTGATTTGATTGCGGCGGGGTCGGCTATCAATGAAAACGTTTACAATAAAATCAAAGACACAGTCCTGACAAATGTGCAAAAGAACAAAAATGCTAACTCTCAAAGAACTACTACTACCACAACGACCCCGGTTCCAACGGAAACGACTACAACCACGAAAGAAACAACAAAAGCCCCCGTGACTAAAACTAAAAACAAAAACAAAAATAAACAAAAAACTACCACAACAGAAGCTCCGAATTACGACGACTCAGCGTTGTTGCCGATGGAGGCCAAAGAATCAGAAATTGAAGTTGAAATCAGTACCCCGCCAACGACAACCAAAAAACCTAAACGAAACACTACACGCAAGAAGAATAAAAAACGAAAACCAAGTGCTTCTAAGCCCACAGACGGTACTGGAGTCTCAGATATCAAAGCAAACAACAAAACTAAAACATCCAAACCTACTAAGAAACCCGAAACCGGTGCAATCACTACGCAGCTATACAATTATTTCTCTAGAGAAGTTATGCCGTCCGTGGGTGTTGGAATGATCGGGCTTGCAAGTTTAGTAGGCATAGCAAGCTACTTCTTCTACCCATTCTCTACACCAGTCCGCAGAACTTTCGAGGTTGACAAGAAAGACGACTTGTATAAATACAATGCAGAAGAATACGCAAATGACGGTAATGGCCAACCCGAGGAAGAGATGCTCGGTACTGTATTAGCCGGTATGCCTTCTCATTCAAAATACAAGCTAAATCCTTATGCTGGCCAAACGGCACAAGTAAATCGCTATCCAGTTAAGAAGGAACAAGATTTGAGGCATCGACACGTGGCAGCTTACGATCCTACTAACAACAGATATCCACAACAGAAAACCGGTATAGCACATGGCGCTGTTTACCCAAAACCCGTTAATTATGGTATACAGTATGAAACCCGACACGTTTACACCACTGAAGGCAAATATAACTATGAGAAAGCTCAAAGCTACACTCCGTATCCGGCAGTCGAGCCGATTTATGCCGCACCTCAAACCGGATCTGGCGTTTCTGGTTACGGCGGCGATACGTCCAGTTCAGTAGTATACGGAATCAAGCCTGGCGATGAATCCGATTTCAAACCAGTGTATCCGTTCGACGGACAATTTTACGGTGAGTCGACCAGTAGTCCAGCTACTTACGCTCCAACTTCAATGTATTTAGGCTCCAATAGCGAAACGCAAGACGACAACACCGATGATTTAAGCGGTAATGAGTCGGACGAAAGCAAATTTGTTGTCGGGAATGTGCCTAAGGAACTAATGGACACAGCTACCCCTGCGGTAGTCCGCGAGCACGGCCCGAGAAAACTGAAAAAGCGTAGCATTTCCACGTCATTGGAAGAAATATTGAGAGCCGAAAAAGATAACAACATATTCATCAGTAATGAAATTGACGATACATACAACCCGCCAATCAGAAACCTTGCCTCGCTAGATACGAATGAGATTGGAAAACCTAATGAAGTTATACCGATTTACCCTTTATCTGAACCAATCAAAGAAGACAATAACAAACAAATGATAATTGAAAGCGTATCCACAATTCCCGTTGACAAAGAAAGTACCACGACCGAATCCAATACATCTGAATTCACTACGAAAGCGTTCAAAGTTTACGAGGTGTTTACAACTGATAATCCCGAAAGTCCTAAAGTCGATATCACAACAGAATCCAAGGTTATAGTGACAGAGACCGTAACGGACAGATCTGACACGTCGACTGTACCGCCATCATCATCATCTGTCAGCGTAGATACATCATCTATCCGACCGAAGCCGACCGACAGTCCTGACGTCATCACCTACCCACCTCTGAACCAGGGCGGCGGCTTCTTTTCCTTTTTACGAAGGCTCGTTGATTTTAAATACAGATTAGGCTTAAGCATTCTGCAGAACACTTCAGAATCATTGAATAGATATTTGCGTAGTATGGAGGACACCATGGAGAAGGTAGCTAAGGCTTCTAATAAGTAGGTTACGCGTGTATTTTGTAGATTGTGGATACTCACCGAAAACTGACTTTCAATTAATATTGTATGGATGGTCTATAGATGGACAAACATGCTAAATAGAATTATTTAATATTCCGCGTTTCAATGAACTATGTTATACAATAAGTATGCAGTAAGTTTTTGTTTTAGCTGTATTTCATCCCAAAGTATACCTTAAAACCAAGTGCATTTATTAGCACGTTCTTGCAGTGTAGTTGACAAGTCTAGTGCGAGTTTTTCAATATTACCTCTTTGTATGCAGTTGGAACAGCGCCCCTAGCGGCAAACGTAGGCAAACGTTCTAACTCCATCCAATTTTGAGTTAACTTTTACGCTATCGACAACGTTAAAAAACTCGCACTAAGTACAATTTACGAATTAGAACTTACAATATTGCGCAGTAATGCATCGTCTTCTAAAGGGTTCATCTACTCATTCATAGATGTCGTCATTGGTATAATTTTGAGTACATTAAAAAAAATATAAAATAAAATAATTTGGGTAAGTTGATTCTTTTGTACAAGTCAATAATAACGAAGATCGATCAGACCGCTGCCGGGTCACGTAAGTTAACTTAGTTCAAAGGCCCTTGAAGCAGTACTGACATTGCCCATAACTTGAATAGATACTATTTTGAAAAAAAAAAAACGCTTAGAATGTAATTGAGCATCTTTGTCTACGACCATCCATATTAAACTTTAAACAAATATGAAGATAATTTTTTTATTGCATATATGGATGTACGAGCTCACAGCCCACTTGCTGTAAAGTGGTTACCGAAGCCCATAGACATCTACAACGTAAATGCTGCTACCCACCTTGAGATTGAGTTTTAAGGTCTCAAGTATAGTTGCAACGGCTTCCCCACCCTTCAAACCGAAACTCATTACTGCTTCACGGCAGAAATAGGCGGGATGGTGGTACCTACCCGTGCGGACTCACAAGAGGTCCTATCACCAGATGATGATGAGATACCACCAAATGAATTTCTATTTAGAAATTAATTAATTAAGATTTATTCTTCAACAATATGTACATCAATATCCACCCTCTTGGGCAGTTGTAGCTATAAGATGAAATTTTGGATATCGTCTTGGAGAGTAAAGTTTATGGCAGCTACTTGGTGGTGCTCTTAGATCTTGTCCATAGGGGGTGGAACCCATCAGATTGAATGGATGTTCACTTGCAAGGCAATAAGAAAGCTTGATTAAGCTTTGAGCTTATAGTTGGTTGAGCTTAGATTTCCGAAAATTCCATACACCTCCTATTTTAATGTACTTTTAAAGAAATTCTTATTCATTTGGCCTACATCTGTTATAAGTTGATGAGCTCATATAGTAATTATAATATAAACTGCTTCTTGAAGCTAAATTTAAGTTTAATTAGTAAGTACAGGGTTATTTCTATATTTATTATTATTCGTAATAAAGTTATTACATTATTATATTTTCAAAATGTTGTCCTCGTGCGAACGTGACGTGAGGGAAACCTTCTGAATATATATATAATAATATGTATGTCTATTATATATGATATTATATAGTGTGATTTTCATGACATAATGAAAATTCTGGTAATTTTTTTAGCAAAAAACACATTTAATTTTAATGTCGGTAAATTATTTACTGACATTAAATCATTAAATACATTAATAAAGAAATTAACGAAATTAATATGGAAAAACAATATCTCCTATAAAGTCTATATAGTATATTTATGGCATCTATAAAAATAATCTACAAATATATTTAATTTTAATATACATTAATTAAACTATCTACATAAAATTCTAGGACTGCGAATAAGGAGGAATATAAAAAAATTCACGGAAAGTAATAGTTTGGTACTTAAAAATTAGAGATGTTTTACAACCGAGACTGTCAAATTATTGTAATAACTTCAGATTTTTATTAATTTTATTATTATTATAATAACGACTGATAAAATTTATTTAAAAATAAATAATAACATTATATTCATGTATTGTTATGAATCAGAATTTATATTTTTTTAATTAGAATATTGTAAGTAAATCAACTAGTATTATTACATAGTGCTGATAATAATAAAATATATATAAGAGGTAAATATTATATAGATTAGTCTGACTGTATACTGTACTATGGTTATTTTAAATGCATTTATGCTTTTTATTCGATAGTGTCTATGTAAATAATGCAAATAAATATATCAAGTGTCTTCTTTATCGGTTGTTGATTTTTTTTATTTTCGTGGGAAAATCATTTTATTGCGATCGGGCGTGATTGAAAATGATTCTTACTGCCACATGGATATAGTCATGAGATGGTACTGTCAACTTTAGAGCAATATCTATTTTTTTTATTGCTTAGGTGAGTGAACGAGCTCCAGGTCCTACCTGGTTACAGGAGTCCATAGACATCAACAAAGTAAATTCTGCCAACAGCCTTGTGTTCTAAAATTTTAGTTTCTAGGGTACGGTTTTTAGTAAAATGTCTGCCCGCTTTTCAAGCCGAAGCCCATTACTGCTTCACGGCAGAAATAGGCAGAGTGATACGGACTCACAATATGCCATATCATCAATAGACCGCTACTGCTTTCCCCTTGGAAGGGTAAACGTCCACTCGTCCACTCGTCCAATCTTCCACTTGGACGCCTTTTTATTTATTGCTTAGATGGATTGACGAGCTCACAGCCCACCTGTTGTTAGGTGCTTACTGGAGCCCATAGACATCTACGACGTAAATGCACCACCCACCTTGAGATATAAGTTCTCAAGTATAGTTACAACGGCTGCCCCACCCTTCAAACCGAAACGCATTAAGTACTGTTTCACGGCAGAAATAGGCAGGGTGGTGGTACCCACCCGCGCGGACTCACAAGATGTCCTGCCACCAGTAATTACGCAAATAAAAATTTTGCGGGTTTGGTTTTTATTACACGATGTTATTCCTGCCGCGTGGAAGTCAATCGTGAACATTTGTTGAGTACGTATTTCATTAAAAAAATTAGTACCCGCCTGGGATTCGAACACCGGTGCATCGCTCAACATGAATGCACCGGACGTCTTATCCTTTAGGCCACGACGACTTCAACGTATGATTATTATTTTTTATTGCTTAGCTGGGTGGACGAGCTCACAGCCCACCTGATATTAAGTGGTTACTGGAGCCCATAGACATCTACGACGTAAATGCGCCACCCACCTTGAGATATAAGTTTTAAGGTCTCAGTATAGTTACAACGGCTGCCCCACCCTTCAAACCGAAACGCATTACTGCTTCACGGCAGAAATAGGCGGGGCGGTGGTGCCTACCCGTGCGGACTGACAAGAGGTCCTACCACCAGTAAGTAGTAGATTGTTTTGCGGTTGAAATTAGACCAGGATAACAGCTTGAAGGTGCAAAAGCGTTTTGGCTAATTAATATACAATTGCACATAATATTGTCTGAAGCGTCTACCCGTTGATACTAGCGTAACCTGTAACTAGTCCAATGAACTACCTAAGCCCATTTTTCTCTACAATTGTAGTAGTTTTAGTCTTGGCCAATAGATGTCGCTATGATCAAAATTTTTGATTTTACTTTTAAGTGTCGAAGAGAGTATTACTCGTAATACTCACGTGGGGGTTCTTAATCCAATAATGAAACGACAAAAATATAAATACTATATTTAACAAATCTGTGACAAGCCCTTGAAGCACCGATCGCTCCACTCAAAATTACATACACAACCAGTTTTTTTTTTACCTTGTATGCTGACGAGCGCACGGCCCACCTGATGGTGAGTGGTTACTGTCCCCCATGGACTTCAGCAAAGCTAGGGGCAGAGCCAAGCCGCTGCCTACCGCTTCGAAACTAAATACCCTTGGGCAAGTATAGGGAGGTCTCCCGTTCAACTCCTCAGTGCCAGTTATTAAGCGACGTTTAAATAAACTGCACGTCTAACTCTTTGTCGAGTTCTACGAGTACGGTTACCGGGGTCCCTAAGCCTGCTCCTAG
Source organism: Bombyx mandarina (assembly GCF_030267445.1). Lineage (NCBI taxonomy): Eukaryota > Metazoa > Arthropoda > Insecta > Lepidoptera > Bombycidae > Bombyx > Bombyx mandarina. Next base: position 13,989,906 of record NC_143224.1, on the reverse strand, counting down.
TGTTAGAGCTAAAGGTTTATTGGATCTGATGGCTCCGTAAGGACGTGTCTAGGGTCTCGACGGTGACTCGTTCTTGCGTGATTAGGATTCGGGGAGTAGTCAACGGCGGCAACGATAAGGCGAATATCATAACGCATAACCCTATCGAAGTGTCGTTCCGACGCTGAATCCTTTTGTTTCCGGATTGATTCGAGGTCCAGGTCGTCGTGTAGGTCAACGTTCCTCACGAACCACGGAGCCTTCACGGTTAACCTGCTGAAACCTGGAGAGATTGGAGGTTGGAGGGTGCCTAAGTGTGTGAGGGACGCGAGAGCAAACACCACACTCGCGTAAGTCATGACAGTCATTATACAAGTTTTGTAAAGTGTCACCTTGTTCCGAAGAGACTCCGCTTAAAGATCATGGAGTAGAGTCTGCCGAGAATAAACGCGGCACGGTCGCGAACTGAAGTGCCGATCGTCCCTCTCTATCGCTCGTTCCGTGCTCTCGCTTGCGCGCTCACGTTCAGGCGGAACGTGACACTTTTTCGTGCATGCAGCCGGTATTCATAGATTTATAAGAAGTTATCACGTTAAAAATAATTAAATGAAAAATAATTCTTCGGTTTTCTTTTCGTGGATATCTTGAAATAATAAATCCCACAACAAAGAATTAGAGGAACATCTTAAAACAATCATCTTCCTTCGACAGTCGGGTAAAACGTATATTTAGTCGCATGTATCATCGACCACACAGTGTGTCTGATAGCGAATCGCATGTTACAAGACGTGTCTCGAACAGTGCGGTCTTGTATTATTACTGTCAACGATAGCATTGTGATGTTGACGTTAATTGGAACGCATCGACCACGTGTCGGGAGCAGATGTGGCGGCCCTATAATCGAACGTACATGTTACAGTTGATCTTCCTCAATGATTAGCTATTGACTGTACATGTGGAACCATGTCGAGGCTGAATTGAAGCAGTCTGCTGGGTTCTTTATAGCCTAGTCCAACGAACGAGCCTAAAGCCCGTCTCGTGATTCGTTACTGTACTGTAGACTGTGTACTGTACATTATATTGTAAATGCTGCTAGCTTGAGAGTCGCGATCGAAGTCTTCATTGTAATAATGATAATTCAAGGGGTGAAATGCTGTTTGGTTTAAGCGTCATTTTGGCAACATTACAGGAGAGCCATTTAAAGTTAAAAAAATATCATAACAAAAAAACTTCTACAGCTATTCGAATGGGGTAAACTTAATTGAAGTTCAATTAAAAATATCGAATTGTTGATATTGTTACGCCGGTAAGAGTAACGCCATCTATCGCTGAATAGTCGAATGAATATCGAAGCATCTAGAACGCTCGAGAAGTACAACTCCATCTATTGACAGATAGCGGAAACTACTACTAGATATGTGTAGAATATTCTCGATAATTCTAGGGATGACGTACCGACTATAAAAGCGTTTTAGGGATGGCACGCAGCCAGTTAATAATTAGAACTACTCGAAGCGAAACAGCGAACGGATCACCTGAAGCGAAGCGGAACAAGCGAATTGAGAGTTTTAAAGTGTTTGCTGAGTGTTTAAGTATTCTTAGTGTTGAATACAGTTTTTAGTTGTACTTTGGTGAATTTTTTTATGTATCACGAACCCCAGCGCGTAACTATATTAATACCAAAAATCGTGTTTTATGGGAAATGTCGCTTAAGCAAATAGCCTTTCACCCCTCGATATGAAATAGACAAGGCGGTCGTACCAATCCGTGGGCTTGATACTAGCACCGTCAAAAGCTGGTTGGCGATCGCAGTTCGCTAGTATATTCTGGTAATAGTATTCGTCGGTTAATACCTTAGTCGGCTTCTTCGACACTCACAAGATACGAGTTTCTGTTTTCTTAGGAGACAACACAACAGAAACATGTATAGTAGTGTATATAGTGGACACGCCAAAAAAATAACGTGCTTGATTTTTGCTAAAGGACTTAATTCCGTCATCTAAGGAAGTGGTTCGCGAACATGAGTCAACTACGTATTTCATTAGTAAGCTTAGTACCTTCTTGATTTAAACACCGTATTAGCGTCTCATTCTTTAGGCAAAGCGAAAAATGCTTTTCAAAAATATATCTACAAACATTTTATTCGTTAGAGCACTTTTTAAACCACAAAAGTACATGATTATTGATAGTACACATATACAAAAATAAATTATTATATCTGATCTAGGAAGTAGGTCTCCGTTTTGTACTTATAGTTAAAGGACTCAATTTTCTTTTAGCCTCATTATGAATAATGGACCGGTCTCGAACTCATTGACATTGAGTTCGGCGAGCGAATCAACCCATAGACTCAGTCAGTCCACTAAGTTTCTCGTCGTATCTTCTCAGCGGGTCGCGACTCCGATCCGGTGGTAGATTCTGCGAAGCACTGCTCTTGCTAGGGCTAGTGTTAGCAAACTCTCGCAGCTTGAGCCCGTGAGCTCTCCTACCCGTCCGGGCGTTGCTGAAATAACGCCTTAGGCTACCAATGCATAGGTAGGGAAAAAAAGACCGGCATCAGCGTTTACAGGCATAAGAATAATATTATTGCTTGCTAAAGGATTACTTGAAGACTTAGAAGCTACCCGGACTTCTTTGCTTTCCGATCAGTACACGGTTTGACATCTTCTAGCACTAGCTCCGAAAAACCCTGTCTGCCAACAAAGCAAACGAAAGTCCTGTCAAGTAGAAACATGTGACTAATAGTTACAAAAATCAGTTACACCACAGTTATTAGAACCCGAAATATGTCTGGAATTAAAAGTGGTCTAAAGTTGTGGAATTCTCAAATTAAAATCGTATCTGTCGAATTTTGTTCACTAAATTAAAAGTACCATATGATTATGCCAAGTTCGGATGATAGTTTGAACAAATAGGCAACAAGAGAAATTGTACCTGATTAAATATCAAGTCCATATATTAACTTAAAAATCCTTTTTTTGCGACAATCCAATTTTATTTACACATATTTATTCGAATGGCACAAACATCAAAAATCGTATACTCGTAAAATTGAAAAGGTCAACCCCCACGATCAACGCGCATCCACCCCTTGAGATCGCCACTAACCCGAAACTAAAAGGGTTAGTTAATGTTTTCCTTCCCTTAGAACCATAAAAGACGTCTATTTTCCTTCAGGGCTTTACGGGGCCTGCCCTGATAGTGTTTGCCGATGCCGTTTTATGGGCCCTTTTCCACCGCACTGTTTGTTATAGGACAAAATTAGACATTCGTGTAGGGTTAAGGAGATGATGATGTTATTAGGGTCACGAAACGCCCCCAGTGGATTCGCCGACAAATATTAGCTCAAGCTTCGACGCATGAGGCTTTAAAGAATTTATTGGCTGCATATTTTGTCTTCAAGGACAGTTACTGTTGCGACTTTTCAAATCGTACAAGACTAACTGGTCGTCCATTACTAGTATGTTTTTCTGTCGCAACGCAGTTGTGTGTTCCATTTGGATATTAATAAAAGAAAACATATAAAAAAATGCTACAAATCGTCGTGGCCTAGAGAATAAAGAGTCTGGTATACCAGTATCAAGCGGTGCCACAATTCCAATCCCGTAGCCAAGTACTGATTTTTCTAATGAACTACATACTTAACTCATTTTCATGATCAAGGAATAGCATCGTGTAATTATAATGTAAGAAGCAAAAATTTTAAATTTGCATAATTACGAGACGTCTATGTAGTGAATAAATAAAATGCATTGCAAGCAAAGTGTAGGGAACTGTGATGGGCAATCGACATTCTACCTCACTGTATTATTACATTTTGGTAAAACCAAGGTACAGTTGGACCAGAAGTTTGACCTGTTTAAGGGTAAAACAAAATCTAACTGTAATTCTAAAATCATTTCCAAGTTGGATCGTTCGTACCCTTTAATTTATTCGAAGGGTTAATTTCGCATACATTTGTCCTGTTCCCTAGCAAACGTACTATGGTGCGGTTTTAGAGCCCCTACCATCGGTGGGCGGAGTTATAATTTGAAGTTTTCTAAAATAAAGGTATGTATTTTAGTTTCATTACAGAACTTTATCGACGAAGACACGACCCGGTTCTTGGGTATGAAAGGCCAATTTCAGTTGGGCGGCTATAACTCGAGATTTTGTTTTATTGACAACTAGCTGACCCGGCAGACTTCGTAGTTCCTCAATCGATAAATAAAATACCTAAACTTTTGTATAAAATAGACTTAAAACAAAGAAAAGGAATCCGTCTGACTTGGGACATATCAAAGGAAAAACAAAATGGTTATTTTTATTTAATTCCGAGCATTTTCATATTTAGCTACCTTTTAAACCTTTTCTGGACTTCCACAAATAATTCAAGACCAAAATTAGCCAAATCGGTCCAGCCGTTCTCGAGTTTTAGCGAGACTAACGAACAGCAATTCATTTTTATATATATAGGTATAGATATAGACCGAAAACCATACGGGCCTTATGATGAGTGGTGACTATCAGCAATATCAGGGGCACAACCAAGCCGCTGTCTGCCATACCCCGATATACCTATCATATAGGAATAGTGGTGTTATAGTTTAAGCTATGGGTCGGTCTACAAAAAGGGCTTAAAAACAATGGAGCATACGGTCCTTCACAAGGCGATCGTCACTTTACGATATAAGCAACGTCATATGGGTTTGCTAATATCGATTATTATTATTTTTATACCTAAGCTGAGCCTTGAGAGACTAGGCCAGCGGAATCGAGCGAGTAGGTGAGCTCACGGGGCTCTAACCTGAGGAATCGTAGGAGGTATTGTTGTTATATTCGGAAACAAATGGTAAGGCATCTACGATAGCTCAATAAGTCTATTTACTTTTGGGGGCTTTATGCAGATCAAATGAGTCTATGCTTGATGTGTGGCTTTCCAATGACACTGTTCGTTGCGACTAAATATGGTACATGGATATGTTACGCATATGTTATGATTTTACGCTTTCTGGTCTAAGTCTAAGTGGTAATATTTCAGAAGGGTCTACATACAATATTAATACGTAAAGAATAATTATAGCTGCGAACAAATCACGCACTGTCATTCGGCCCCAAATTAGGATACCGTGTGTTATGGGTACTAGAGACTGTCATACATACTTATATACGTTTAAATATACACAGATATAGATAATGAGCACCCAGACAAAGATCAAACAATCTTGCGTATCACACGAATGTTTGCCAATGTGGGAATCGAACCAATGACAGGGTGCAACAGTCACGGCCGGTAACTACTGCATCTTTATTTTTCCTACCTATACTGATGAGCCCTGCGAGGCTATTTTAGCTTCACCCTAGCGTGTTGGTTAACTCCCGGGACTCAAATCGGAGGTATTGCCAACACTAGTCCTAGCAAGAGCAGTGCTTCGCAGAATCTTCCACCGGATCGGAAACGCGACCCACTGAGTGGATGCGGCGAGAAACTCAGTGGGCTGTGTCTGTGGGTTAATTTACTCGTGGAACCCTTCGTCGCAAGCGACGGGTTCGGTGAGGACGGTGACCGGTGTTTGAGATACCTAAAAGCACCGTTAATGGATCGGGAGGATCCGTAATGACGTGCTTAGGGCCTACTCCATCACCGTGTCAGTCAAGTATATACAGTTAGTATCGTGGACCTATATGTTACTTATGACGACGCTTGTAGCTGAAAGGAAGTATTGTAGGTACTTCTTGACGAAGCATGTTGCTGATAACTCTATTTCTGTAATCTGACGAAGCATGTTGCGGATAATAACATGTACTTTTAGGTTAGGAATGTTATGTTCTTACAAACTATTGTCTCACTGAATTCACGTTACGTGCCGACTGCCGATTAAATTTAAATTAGTCCTATTAAATTACGAGTAAACCTCTCCAGTTAGCTGTATACCACTATCGTTAATAATTAAATTGTCAAGATACTTGTAAGAGTCATGTTATAGTTTCATTTACAAGTTAGTATGAGTAGTAACGAGTATATCAGAGGAAGTGTGAAAGTGGCCCCGGTAAGCAACAAATTAAGGAGCGGACGGTTAGCGTGGTATGGACATGTGATGCGTAGAGAAAAGATGCATGTGACTAGGAGATGTATGGAAATGGTAGTGCAAGGTAGAGGGGGAAGAGGTCGACCGAAGAAGACATGGATGGAGTGTGTGAATGACGATATGAGAGAGAGAGAGGAGTGAGTGTTCAGCTGACAGCTGATAGAAGAGAATAGAAGAGAAAAATTAGCTGTGCCGACCCCACCTAGTGGGATAAGGGGTGAAAAAAAAAAAACAAGTTAGTATTTATGTATTGTTACCAGTTGCTACACTCGAGTCATACACAAGCATGCTGTGAGTATGCCGGGGGTTTATTAAGACGGTCAAGATGACTTCTAGGCCCTTAATCCACTAAGTAATATTGAAATAGCTGTTAATAAACGCTGAACTTATGAACGAGAGCGTCGCTTTTACAGCAGCGGCTGCAAACGTATTCTACAAACAACTATAAATAATATTTGGGTCATTCGTAAAATAACGTACGAACAATTATGTGTTTTATTTTGAGGGTATTAGTGTTAACATTACGTTGACTTGTAGGGTCTCAATTAAATGATTATACAAATTCGGCCGTTTATAGAACACTAGCTTCGCCCGTGGCTTGGCACGTAATAAAATGCCATTTTATATTTAAACATAAAAGCTTCAGATTCATATCAATTCGCTCTATAGTTCAAAAGATAAAATCACTGCCACCAGCGCCACCTATCCGGCACTAACGTAACTATGTTCGTCTTCTATGTTCCTATGTCTGTGCTATGTTTGTTCGTATGTTATTTTTGAAGTGAAACTTCTTTAGGACCGTTAAGAGTAAAATTTAACTCTAGACAGATTCGCAGCGGCTAGAGAGAAAAGATACAATTTAGGAAGAGCGAGAGTGAGAAAATAGACGGAGCTTCTCGCGAGCCACTCGACTGTAGAGAGAGAGAAAGGACCTTTGTCCTTGCTGTATACAAGAAAAACACATACATACATACAGCCTTCCCAATTACAAGAGAAATTTGATTTAAGGATGAGAAATGATGAAAACCACAATACTACACACCGCAAAAAAAGTTTCACTTATTTCACGTGCACCAAGTTGTACGCGCACCATTTTTAAATGAAGGTAGCATTACTGTGGCCTTTCCACTTTCACCAGGGCTGGTGAGCGAGCCAGAAAGGCATGTTTGTCGGAGTGGCCATGTCGCCCTTTATATGTGTGCCAAGTTTCATGTCCATTTTGATGTCGTTAAGGCCACACCTTAAGGATAAGATGCATGCATTCTTGTTCAGCGATGCACCGGTGTTAGAATTCCAGGCAGGTATCAATTTTTCTAATGAAATACGTACTCAACAAATGTTCACGATTGACTTCCACGGTGAAGGAATAACATCGGGTAATAAAAATCAAACCCACAAAGTTATGATTTGCGTAATGACTGGTGGTAGGACCTCTTTGTGAGTCCGCGCGGGTAGGTTACCACCACTCTGCCTATTTCTGCCGTGAAGCAGTAATGCGTTTCGGTTTAAAGGGTGGGGCAGCCGTTGTAACTATAATTGAGATCTTAGGACTTATATCTCAAGGTGGGTGGCACATTTACGTTGTAGATATCTATGGGCTCCAGTAACCACTTAACTCCAGGTGGACTGCGAGCTCGTCCACCCAATAAGCAATACTTTAAAACGTATATTTGATTAATACGTTTTAAAGTGATTCAAAGTTTTCACTGTTTGTAGATTTGTATATTTCAACCCATAAATGTCAGTATATTTATAACGATTGCAATATTATTATACAAGTAGGTATATGGTGCTACAAAATGATGCATCATTAATCGCGTGCAGGCCGTTGTACATGATCATTAAAAATCAACCACAGTGAGTTGTTCGTTTGCTTGAACAATAACAATACGCGAACTAACAGACCATATTCGCGGAATTTTGAATAAAATTTAATGAGAACGATTCTGTGCGTGTTCAATGATGCGGTTTTGATTTAGATCCGTTTTGTGGGGAGAAATAAATGTTTGCTTTTGTGTGTGGCCAGTGAACGAATGCTTTGCAGCGATTCTAGTTAACGAGTGAATTATAGATGTCGATGTTTCTCATTGGGTGATTGAAAGATCTTTATAAAATACTAGCCGTACTCGCTCGCTTCGCTGGGCATTTAAAATTAACATTATTATTTATTATCGACAGGATTTTGCTCCTTGTAATGTCTCGCCAGCGCCTCCGATCACTGGCCGCATGAAGGGCGGGGCACGAATAATAATAATTAACCACTAACACGAATGCACCGGACGTCTTATCCTTTAGGCCACGACGAATTTTGTAGATAGTAAATTTATCGATTCCAGTCGTGTCTATATTAGTAGATGGAAAGAAGCACTCCCAAGCCCCCTAGTGCTCAGTAGCCATCATTGCTCTTGAGTGCTATTCAATTCTCGCTTAAAGACAATGACGCTAACTTATATACAAATAATACACAAATCAGTTTGATTCTGTCAGTTTCAGCACGTGACCCTCTTCCTGACGTATGTACGTAGCTTCAAAGAATCAACAAATTACGTGTCAAACATATTCTATGAAATGCCACCAAGGGCTCTCTATAGGAAACGAGGAAGGGTGGCTTAATAAAATAAAATGAGAATATTATCGAATCGTTTCCCGCTGAGGGCGCTACGAGATTCAATGTGTCGTGGAGACGCTAATAATACAATAATCTATATATTTATACGCGACGCAAAAACTTTGTACCCCGTTTTACGGAAATTGCGCCGACGGAGGAGTATGAAATTTCCCACACTTATAGAGAATATAGAGCCCTAGGGGTAGAGGTCCCAAACGATGGTCGGACCAAATAGCGGAGGAACTGGGGATACCTATCAGCGACGCACTCCACCGGTCTGCAGGGCGGGATCGATGGAGACAGTTGGTTGACGAAATCGGACGGAGTCACGATCCTCAGCAGTGAGGGACCGATCGAAGAGAGAGAGAATATAGAGAAGGAGTGCAGAATGCTATGATTTAAAAAAAAAATATCCATAAATATATATTAAATCAATTTAAAAAAATCATTACACACGCTACCATGTATTTGACACACACACGCATGTGTACTGTTTTGTTGATTGTTAAAGTCTGTGGTCAAATTGAGAATAGATTAATATTGTTTTTCTATAATATTATTTATCTTTATTGTGGTCTTGGCGAAATCCGTGGTTATTTAAGTATAATAAATAGTCTTTGACGATAGAACCAAAATAATGTTCAAACTTATAATCTCAATTAATTATAGTCGAATTTCGACTACTGGGTACCATAACTTGTTATTAATTATTAATTTTGCAATAACGAAAAATTCAATATTGAAGGTATTTTATTATTTTAATACCATAAAACTGATTATTCTCTGCATACTAAATGCTTTCAGTCTCACAAGGTATATTATTATTAATTAGGAATTTAGTTTATTTTTAGTGATGAAGCTATTTTCGAGTATTATACAAGATTAAAGAAGAGAATGATATGAGATTAGATCTTTATCCAACTCAAGGCAAATTCAATGAAACAAAATAAATTATTCCCGCAGAAATATATTTAATTAAATTCTCTGCACATTTTCTTTTAAGTTTGACCTTCAAGCCTTAAATAGCTAGACAGATGCTTGCCCTAAAAGCCATTTATCTCTTGGCCAGCAGAATTTTTTTGTTGGCAAAATTTTTAGTACCGAATCGAGTCCATGGAACTCGTGTTCGATGAACCAAACTGCCTAATGTCTCAGCCATAAATCGCGATGAGCATACGCCTTGACTACCAACTGTCCGCGTGCTGCTCGTCCTTATGAGTGGAGACCAGACCCAGCATTGATATAATTTATATCGACGGGTGAAATAGTATTTGGTTCAAGCAACTTCACAGGAGAGTCATATACACGGTTTTAGTTAGAGGGTTATTTTTTTTTATTGCTTAGTTCGGTGGACGAGCTCACAGCCCATCTAGTGTTAAGTGGTTACTGGAGCCCATAGACATCTACAACGTAAAACCGCCACCCACCTTAAGACACAAGTTATATATATATTAAGTCTCAGTATAGTTACAACGGCTGCCCCACCCTTCAAACCGAAACGCATTACTGCTTCACGGCAGAAATAGGCGGGGTGGTGGTACCTATCCGCGCGGACTCACAAGAGGTCCTACCACCAGTAACAAACCAGTAACCCTAAGGAGACGTAAAGGATTTCTACACCGGTATAGTCCCATTTTATTGTGCCTATTATCATTTGGAGTTTAAGCCATGGCGACTTTTCGGTGGGTAGGTACATTTGAGATAAGAAATACTGTTTATGTTTAAGAAATACTGTTATTGGGAGATATTTTAAGTCAGTTAACTGTCTGTGCCATGTCTGATAACGCAACGATCTATTCTAGAGAGTTATTAAATTCTAGATATGTCATAATTTCAGTTTTCAACCCTTGTAATGACGACACGGGTTACGATCCAAAGCCAAATCTGAGCGTAAAGTCAAAGCGTTCCACATGTTAATTGTTTTAGGATATTAATAGCATTTAATTTAAGTGTAATATTATGCTGCTATTGTATTGTTATGTCGGTACTAGTAACGCCATCTGTAGTCAGATAGAAAAAAAGTTGATATCGAAACAACTGGAATATCTCTCGAATGTTCTTTCCTCACTGGATTGCCCTCGAGGATGTTCTGGAGATAGGAAAGATAAGTTTAGAAGATTCTCGAATGTTCTAGTTGAAAATTCTCGAATGTTTCAGCTCTATTGGGAGTATTCTGGAAAATTGTAGATATAGTCGAAACAAATATAAAAGTTTGACTCAGGCGACGTAAAGATAGTTTTATTCGAAGCAAACCGAAGAATCAAATGATCTCAACAAAGTGAAACAGTGAATTGTCATAGTGAAGCCTACGCTGTCTACAATTAATAAATTGAGTTTTAATATTAGTGTTTCGGTGAAGGGTTTTTAGTTATTGTAAGCCCCAGCTCATGACAACATCTTTAACACTAAGCATACCATAATAGGTCAAATGACCCATTTTGAACTTTTGCATTGAAAATGCACGTATCATCTTAATGCTGTTGCACATTGGACTACATGACTTTTTCTTACCAATTAATTTACAGTTATTATCAATTTTTTTGTTAGTTTTGAGTAATACTTGTCGTATACTGTTATCTAGCCACTGCGGTAGAAATAGGTACCAGTAAGTGTTGGTATGATTAGTGTTAAAACCATCGGTCCCAACAACTACCAGTGTTGAGATAAAGCCGCGTAAAATATTTCAACATACTTATATCATTTATTTTATTTGTCAATACAAAATTCTAATTACGATCAACTGTTGCTGATTCCTTGTTAGGAACTGTACTTTTTTATGATTTTGATGAGCTCAAACGTGTGATGAGTGGTTATCGTGGAGCCCGTGGGCATCAACAACGTAAATGCCGCCGACTTGAGAAATGAGTTCGAAGTCTCAGTTTTACAGTACAATAAGAAAACAAAACTTATTAGAAAGGGATGAACCTGACAATATTGAAAATTAGATTTTAATTATTTTTTCCCCTACCTATTAGCCTAAGGGGCTCATCCAGTTAATTTAATCCTTAAAGTTTCATAGTTTCAGTTACGTATAAAAATGTGAAAAAGCGAATACGAAACATAATAATATTGTTCTATTTCGAAAAAACTTAAAAGGAATTTCGTGCAAAAACATGGCGGCATTGAACAGAGTTGAAACAAAGGGATCCCGATTTTTTTTTTGTTTAATTAAAAATTTCCATAATTGTTCCCTGAATATTGTACAATGGATAAACTGCGCGATTATTCTTTGTACAGTAATATCGAGAGATTCGGTATTTCAGAGAGTGGATTAAGCAAATCCCACTGTGTCGGGTTTTCAATGTTTCGAATTGAAAAGTGAGGCGGGCTCGTAGTCCAATTGATGTTAAGTTTTTGAAGTGAAACTTCTTTAGGCGTGTTGAAAGTAAAATTTAACTCACGACAGTTTCGTTACGGCTAGAGAGAAAAGATACAATTTAGGAAGACCGAGAGTGAGAAAATAGACAGAGTGTCTCGTGAATCACTCGACCGTAGACAGAGGGAAAGGACAACGCGAGCTAGGTCGCTATTACAAGAGAAATTTGATTTAGTGGTGAAAAATGAAAAAAAAACACAATACTACACACCGCAAAAGAAGTTTCACTTCTTCCACGTGCACCAAACTGCACGCGCACTATTTATTTATTTATTATATTGGCAAATGACAATGGCCTACTGGGGTCTAAAGATTTCATAACTTGGACGACATATCAATTATATTGTGTTACAGTTGTTCTACTTTTCAAATCGGAATGCATGACTTATTTGCGGCTGAAGTATGCGGAAGTGTTAAATGGTTACTGGAGCCCATAGACATCTACAACGTAAATGTACTACCTACAGATACCTAGAGATATAGTTATGGCGAACCTTGAGTGAAGCTACAATCAATAGTGTAGGTACGTCAGTGTGCTGATCACGTACTGTACTCAACGTCAAAACAGCTACGAAATGGTGAACTAATAAGACGTAAAATCACGTACTAATACTTCTTCTTCTTGCTTCGGTTTCCTCAATACTGAGGGTCGTGACCACCTCCTCGCAACAAGAGTTTATTACGGACCATTCCACGCCATTGGCCCCTATCTGCCGCTGAGTGTAGAGCATCGTGAACTGTGGTGTCGAGGGTAGTGCGGATCTGGTCAGTCCAACGTGTGGGGCTACTTCGTGGTCTTCTTCCGTTCACCTTGCCAGTCACCATTAGCTTCTCCAAGCTGCCGTGATCCTTTCTTGCAATGTGGCCAAAGTATTCCAGAAGTCTACGTAGGCAGATGGTAGAAAGCCTCGTCTTTATCTATTCTATTTTCTAAGTATTAGTAAATAAGAAGTCGTCGTGGTCTAAAGTGTCCGGTGCATTCGTGTCTAGCGATGCACCGGTTTTCGAATCTCAGGCAGGTACCAATTTTTCTAATGAAATACGTACTCAACAAATGGTTACGATTGACTTCCACGGTGAAGGAATAACATCGTGTAATAAAAATCAAACCCGCTAAATTATAATTTGCGTAATTACTGCTGGTAGGACGTCTTGTGAGTCCGCACGGGTAGGTACCACCGCCTCGCTTATTTCAGCCGTGAAGCAGTGATGCGTTTCGGTTTGAATGTCTATGGGCTCCAGTAACCACTTAACACCAAGTGGGCTGTGAGCTCGCCACTCATCTAAGCAATCAATATAAAAAAAGTCAGTTTTAATGAAGTTCAATAGTAATTAAAATTACTAATGCGTTCATAATTTTGAGGGTGTGAAAAAGTGGTTTATACCCGCTAACCCTCCTCGTATACGTTCCAAATTTTTTTTAACCTCAAAAGGGTAACCCGTTATCTGGCTCGGATTAACGTTTTTTGTCACAGGACCTTGAAAATTATTTATGATGACAAAATAACGAGACCAATTTTTTTTAAATACATTAACTAAAAAAAATCCTTTCGGTTATATTCGTTACAATGTTTTTTGTATGTTGTGTGACGTTTAATTTTTACCCGTAATTATACTGTCATTCAAGGCATAGTGGCTAGTGGCATTTTTTTGTTTTTAATGGATAGTTGAACTCAAAATCCACCGCTGCTATAGTTTATATCATGAACAAATCACGTACGGTCGTCCGAACCTAATTTAGGATTCCCTGTTTTATAGGTACTAGAAAATGATTATATATGTACATTTATATACATATATAGATAGTAAACAGTCAGATAAAGAGCATGCAAGCCTGTTCATGCGAATATTTGCCCGATGTGGGGATCGAACCTACGATCCTCAGCGCAACTATTAGGGCTGCTAATCACTGCACCACCGAGTCAATAGGATAGTAACTATTTAATTGGCCCATGAGTTTGACTACTTAAGGCTTATAACGCTAACGGGTGGATGTCACCAACCAATGATTTTATTGAAGACTAGCTGACCCGGCAGACTTCGTAGTGCCTCTATCGATAAATAAAAGACACATCAAGGGGACACATCAAAGGAAAAACAAAAAATGTTTTGCTTTTATATAATTCCGAGCTTTTTTCTATTTTCCTATTTCTCATCTCCTTTTAAACCTTATAATTTAAGACCAAAATTAGCCAAATCGGTATAGCCATTCTCGAGTTTTAGCGAGACTAACGAACAGCAATTCATTTTTATATCTATAGAAGATTAATTGATTATTAATTTCGCTGGTAGGACTGGATTTGCTGCAGAATGTCAAATCACTATAACGTCTGGCTTGTATGGGTCTTGAAATTCATTTTTATTCGCACTTAAGTAATATTTAGTGTTGCCTTCTAACATTTTAGAACGAATAGTCAGAAAGCTGAAAATGTCAAAATGAATGTTTCCTAAGAACTCTTGAAATAAATGTTTCCGATTTACTTTAAAACTATTTGAGTTTAAAAGTCGATTATTATTAATATATTATGGTTCTTGCGAAATTGTTGATTGGGTTTGAAATGAACTTGTCGGCGGTTTGAGAAATGACGAGTGAAGTTTTTGTGTTTGAATTGAAATAAAAATAAAAAAGTATGGTGTCGTGGGACACCGGATAGGAACGAAGTTCCTTATTATAAAAATATTGATTTTAAGTTCTATTCGAGGTATAAAGAAAACATTCGGGTATACATTTTTTACTATGATTACTTTATTGAAAAAGAAATTTTTTTTGTACGTTATTACAAAGTTAAGTCGTACACTGTGTGCATTACTAATAAAAATCTTACGTTACGGACGTTTTTTCCCGGCTAGGGTACTCCTCCGCATCGTCTCATAAGGAACTTCGTTCCAAAACAGTGAAGAAAAGGAAAGCCTCAATTTTAAGTTTATTAAAGTACATAAGTCTTATTCCTCTTTGTATCGTGTTCCGCAGTGCTGAAGGTCGTGACGGAGCATTTTTGTTCGGACAATGTTCCTCCACTGACCCTGCTCCTCTGCAATGTGGATAGCAACGTTGATGCTGGAGTCCAATGCTATCTTAAATTAATCAGACCAGCGCATGGGACTGCGCTTCCTTGACCTTTTCCCTTCCACTTTGCCAGTGATGAGTATATTCATAATTTTTCTTTTTCATTTTCAAAATCTATACTAATATTATAACTTGAAGAGTTTGTTTGTTTGAACGCGCTAATCTCAGGAACTACTGGTCCGATTTGAAAAGTTCTTTCAATGTTAGATAGCCCATTTATTGAGGAAGGCTATAGGCTATATAACATCACAGAAAGGCCAATACAAGTGGAGCGCCAATAAAGAATGTTTCAAAATAGGGGTTTAAATAGCTCCCTAACATTCTATAATTCAAAAATATTTTCACGTACTACGTAAATGAAGTGGGGTAAAACTTAGCGTTATGCCAAAGTAACTGCTCCACGCGGACGGAGTCGTGGGCAAAAGCTAGTAAGTTAATAAAACCCGAAGTACTCCTTGTAAATTGTATTCTCAATTACATAACAACTTATCGCATCGTTGCGTGATGTCGGTATCTTTAATTGTGTTAGCATTTAGTTTGATATTAATGTTTAAGTTTCTTGTATTGTGCCCTGCCATTGTGTTTAGTTGTACCGTGGCTTTGTTGTCCATGAGCAACTACAACCGCATGCAGTACGCTCTGTAAACTCATCTAAATAAGCAACAAATATGTTTTCTGTAATTCTTTCTCTTCTCTCTTCTTAGTCGAATACTTCATTGCTGAAGGTCGTGTCCCTGAAAGCCCTTCGTGGCTCTTTGTACCATCAGCTTCCATTTGCTTCGGTTTTCGGCTTCTCTCAGGGCGTTCGCAATAGAGAGTCCAGTGAGCGCAGTTATCTGATCCGACCAACGGTGTGGTGACCGGCCGGCGGGTCTTTTCTTTCTGTAATTAAACACATTCTAATCAAGCTTAAACACGAGACGGTACATTGTCTGCCCTGAATACTCAACTGTGTAATGTTCGTTCTGTTTTATAACGTGTCATATAAATATTATGTTTTTTTTTTATATTTTGCGGTAGTAAAATATGAAGCGGGAAGAATGAAAAATGTGAATACTAAAAATATTTTATACGATGATCGTGAATTAGGTGAATTACGATTATTTTGTCGTGTTTGGTTATGTATATCTTGAGTTGGAATTTCTTATTAATTGGATTAACTTTTATTTATTTATTGCCAACATGTGTGGACGAGCTCACAGCCCACCTGGTGTTAAGTGGTTACTGGAACCCATAGACATCTATAACGTAAATGCGCCACACACCTTGAGATATAAGTTCTAAGGTCTCAGTATAGTTACAACGGCTGCCCCACCCTTCAAACCGAAACGCATTACTGCTTCACGGCAGAAATAGGCGGGGCGGTGGTACCCACCCGTGCGGACTCACAAGAGGTCCTACCACCAGTAAAATGTAACTAGATGTTGTACCACACCTTGTTTGGTAATTATGAGCCTTGTGGGAAACTAAGTGAGTTGATAGTTGAATTCGTCGTGGTCTAACTAAAAGATAAGACGCCCGGTGCATTCGTATTGTTCCGATCCCACAGGCAGATACCAATTTCTCTGATGAAATACGTACTTAGCAAATGCTTACGAACGGGTTTCACAGTGAAAGAATAACATCGTCTAATATCAAATCCGCAAAGGTTATAATTTACGTAATTACTGGTGGTAGGGCGTGTTGTGAGTCCGCACGGGTAGGTACCACCACCCTGCCTTTTTCAGCCGTGAAGCAGTAATGCGTTTCGGTTCGAAGGGTGGGGCAGCCGTTGTAATTACACTTGAGACCTTAGAACTTATATCTGTATCTACTTCGCGGCAGAAATAGGCGGGGTGGTCTATCTCTCGTCTATTTAAATTTATACACAATTTCATTCTAGCCCATCGTTTTGAATCATAATAGAATTTGAATGTTGTACTAAAGACACACAAAGTTTTTCGTATTATTGAAGTTGACATTAAGATACGGAACGTGATTCTCCCGACGGATTAGAGACTCATGGCTCGAGGTGGGTGATGACATTTACGGCATTGATGTCAACAGGCTCCGTTAACCAATTAACACCAGGTGGTATGTGAGGTAATATTTTCCGTATATTTTCAAGCAGTTTATTGCCGTATTAGCTTCAGGAGTGACCTAATTATGTTTCGAGCGAAACGACGGAAAATGGATAATTCTTGTGGTTTAACAGCATGGGGGTTCCATATTTTTAGTTTGTGCTTCGAGGCAAAACGAAACTGCCGTGAAGAAAATGTTATCTATATAAAATACCTATGTATTTTTGGTGCGCCATTGGTGGTCCATTGTAAGGGTAATAGTTGATAGAAGTGTTTCAAACTTTGGCATGGAAAGTATTCTTTGTATCTGACTGACTCAGTGGTTCAATAGTTAGCGACCTTGATTGTTGCGCATATGGTCTAGAGTTAGATTCCCATATCGGACAAGCATTCGTGTGATGAACCGATCCTGTGGACCGATCATATCTGATTCTGTGGACCGAATGATAAACAGTCAACGTCGCCCTAAGCACATCATTACGGATCCTCCCGATCCATTAACGGTGCTTTTAGGTACCTCAAGCACCGGTTACCGTTCTCGCCGAATCCGTCGCTTGTGACGAAGGGCTCGATGAGTAAATTAACACACAGCCTACTGAATTTCTCGCCGGATCTTCTCAATGGGTCACGTTTCCGATCCGGTGGTAGACTCTGCGAAGCACGGCTCTTGCTAGGGCCAGTGTTAGCACACCCGGTTTGAGCCCCGTTAACTCACCTACACGTCAAGGCGAAGCTGAGATAGCCTCTCAAAGCTACCAGCAAAGGTTCAGGTTCGTTTGCTCTTTGTGTGGGTGTTTATTATCTATGTATGTGTATATTTTAACGTATATAAGTATGTATATCAGTCTCTGGTACCCTAATTTGGGCTCGGATGACCGTGAGTGATTTGTTTTTAGTTATTTATTATCCTTCATGCATCCACACTAATATTGTATACAAGAGAGTAACTCTGTTAAGTTTTCCCGTCTCAACTTCTGAACCGATTTCGCGAGCAGCCGAGGCTGAGGACGGAAAGCAAATAATTTCATCAACAGTGCCTGCATAATCTAAGACAGGAGTGGGCAACTTGATTAGTACCAAGATCTACTGTCTACTGACGAAGCACTCTGCGATCTACCAATGATGTTTCTTAAAATTTAATGAAGCAATGTAGTTCAGACCAGTTCAGTATACAAATGAGTAGTATATTTTCTTTTATTAAAAAAAATTAAAATAAACCTGAAATTATATAATAAAAGAGAACTATTGTGTGGATGAGAGGGTAAATTATGTTACATAATGGTTATTAACAAATGATACAAGATGAAGATGATGCGTGCAGCAATTGATAATTACGTTGCGCAGTCTGTTCTTTGTATTTATATTTTTGACCTGACAACGTCTTATAATTCGATGGACCCGGCTGCCGCCCGAAAAAACATGACTCATTGAGGCGTTCCATTTAAGGCTTGAAGTGCAAGCGAGAGCGCGTAACGAGCGACAAAGAGGCACAATCGGCCTCCGCGTTCGGCAGCGTTTGACATCTGTCTCTCTCCTACTTGAGTGAACGATGCATCCGCGTGGACAGCTGCTATACAATAATACATTAACATGTTTTCGTCAAGTATGAAGTTCAGTGAAAAGTGAATGTGGTGTCAATTGTCCATACAAAATATCTATCAAACAAATAAAATTAAAATTTTCTTTTGCAAAAATGAAACCATTCCATCAGTATTTTCTTATGACGTTGTCACGTTCAACTATCGTCAGTAAGCTGACTTTACAGACAACCGCTTTTTTTTTCTCTTGCCACGATTGACTAAAGCAATAGCCATGACAGACCGGTCGATCGCGATCTGCCGGTTGGCCACCCCTGATCTAAGAGATCACATTTAGCAATATTACTGTGCATTGCGCCTTTTGTTCATATATAGACGGCACCAGGTACATTTCTAGACGTTGACTTTCACGTTTTAGAGGACATATATTATATCAGTGGCAATTTTTTTGACGCTTACTAATGTAATCGATGTTTGAATTAAGTATGAAATTCTGTTTATAGCTGTTCGTTCATCTCATCTTGTTTTTCCTGTCAAACTATTCAATTAACCCCGGTAGACTGGAGAGCGATTTTGAAAGTATCCGTCACCAATTCTGTGAACATTGAACTACTAAGTTGTCGCTTGTTTCCGATGACGAGAAATTTATAATTAACTAGCTGTACCCGTCCGCTTCGCTGGGCATTTAAAATTAACATTATTATTTCTCACCCCCACAAAGATTCTCAACATTAACGCCCCCACAACTGGTGTAGGGAGTCCAACACTCATATAAATAATAGCCTATCCATTAAGTACATGTATTTTCTACACGGATACCAAGAAATCAATCGGGTGCATGGTTCAGTAGTTATAACGGAACATCCGTAAAAACCACTGTAGATTTATATATTTATAATTAATAATTGATACTATCTATGTCCACAGCTCAATAAAAATGATCGCGTCCAAAACAATTAATCTCAATCCCAAACTATAAGTTCCAATAACAAAACCAACATCTAACTTATATTATAATCATAATTCAAAATGTTATATTTTTGGATTGATTTTATACTGGCGGTATACTATATACCATGATATTAAAGCCTCTTTTATATTACATAACGATTGCATATATTTTCAGTATTTATACCCATTCGTATGGTATAAATTTTTGTAAAAAAAAAATATATTTGTTAACAAAAACATATTTTAATTTTTATTGTTGTTTTATTTTTTAACAAAAACATGTTTTAAATTTCAAAATGTTTCAAACATATTTCTCGTGGGGGTCGTAAAAGGCGAATGACACCGGAGAATGGACAACAGCGCTCTCTATGTGTTATGCTAGCGTACTGCGATCGTCAACGGCTCATAATTACTGTTGGTAGGACGTCTTGTGAGTCTGCACGGGTAGCTACCACAACCCTGCCTATTTCTGCCGTGAACCGGTTTTGGTTTGAAGGGTAGAGCAGCCGTTTTACTGTTAATACTGAGACCTAACAACTTTTGTTTCGAGGTTAATGGCGGCATTTAGATGTCTATGGGTTCCGGTTACCACTTTACACCAGGTGGGCCGTGAGATCGTCCACACATCTAAGCTATAAAAAAAGAGTAGAGCTTAAAGCGTGGATAGGTACCAAGATCCTGCCTATGACTATCGCGAACCAGTCATGCGTTCCGGGTTGATGGGCGGGACAGCTGTTAGGCAATACAAGAGAGATTTCGTGTCTCAATCTGAGCGGGTAGAGCGTCTAGGAAGCTATCATCAATTGTTTCAAGTTCAATCAACCAACGTATATCCTTCTGATCTCGTGTGGAGCCTCCATTGAATTCCGGTTAATTTAGGTAATTGAACTATGGATGTTACTAGGAAAACTCGAAACAATTCCGTAGCGCTTTATTGAAACCTTGCTATAAGCTGGGGCGCGATGAACAAATGGGTTGAACAAAATGGAACCGATAGATAAAATCGATGTTCGATGGGGAGTGCTCTGAGGAATTGTTCGAGATGATACCGGCATCTCGTTTTTACCATCGCACCGCCCGCCACCGGAGTAGAGTTCATCCATACTACCTGGAGCCACTGCGGTCATCCACAGTGCGTTTCCAGAGGTCTTTTTTGCCACGTACCATCCGGCTATGGAATGAGCTCCCCTCCATGGTGTTTCCCGAGCGCTATGACATGTCCTTCTTCAAACGAAGCTTGTGGAGAGTATTAAACGGTAGGCAGCGGTTTGGCTCTGCCCCTGGCATTGCTGAAGTCCATGGGCGACGGTAACCACACACCATCAGGTGGGCCGTATGCTCGTCTGCCTACAACGCCAAGGGCAGAGCCAAGTCGCTGCCTTCTGTTTAATAATCCCCACAAGCCTCGTTTGAAGAATGGCTACAAGATTTCATATTACACATATCGCCATCCAAATAAACGGTTTAAGTCTCAAATATATTTAAACTTGGGTCATTAGAGTTGCCAATTCGAATCGCATAACTGTCTCGCAGTAGAAATACGTAGATATGATGACGCTGCTTACCGTAAAAGAGTGTCGAACGTAAGCACCTCACAATACAAATACAAAACCAATGTTTCAAAAGTTTCAAAATCGTAACACCTTCGAGAAATCATAGTAATGCTGTAGTTTAATCTAGTAGGCGGACCCTCTTTCCGGCTGACATGTGCCTAAGTAGCCCCTCAAATTGGACCTTTGAGACCTGAATGAACACGTGCCTGACAGCCAACGTCCAAAGTGTGTGAAGCGAGGACCACAACACACAGCGATGTGCAACGAAGTTCGGTTTAAGCTTGAAACTAATTAGAAGCAAGCGGCATTCTAATCTATATGTGTCCATAAGAGTGCAAACGGTATCTCCGACTATAAATCAGAAGGTATAGGTATGACCGATATTTTTTTTTCGGGCGCGGATTATGTGGGACTGTTCCGCGACTGCCAGACCGCGGGCCCAAGGATGTTTTCAGAGCCCTACTCACTAAACGACTCCCCTGGACTCTTCGCCCAAGCGTCTGATCCCCTCCGAGGTCAGAACCCGGATGAGGTAAGGGGGTTACCGCGGTCAACACTACAACCAGACGGCGCAGCTCATCCCAAGGACGCCCGGCCGACGGAGCCTTCGAGGCGAATCGAAGGCTCTGAAACATAGGTGACCCTGTACTCCACCTCTTTGTGAAGGTTTTCTTAGTTGATTTAACACTAATTTTAAATTTTTTCTTTGTTCTAATTTTTGCTATATCTTAGCTTATAACTAGTCAGGTCATAAGTTTTGTCACACAGTAAAAACTTTTCTTTTAGAATGCGGTCCACAAAAAAGTTTATTGAATTCGAATTTCGAATTGTTCATGAAAATAAAAATGTATACTTTTAGAATTTTACTCATTTTTAAATATGGAGTGGACGCTTAAAGAAGACCGTGTTGCAGTTATTGCGTTGCATCGTTGCGGTTACGCGCCAATTCAAATTTTTAACATACTGAAAAATTTGAATATAACCAAAAGATTCGTTTATCGTACCATCAAACGATACAATGAAGACTCTAGTGTAGATGACAGGTCAAGAAGTGGTCGCCCTCGGTCTGTTAGGACTCCAGCAGTGATAAAAGCTGTGAAGGCGCGAATTCAAAGAAATCCCAAACGTAAGCAGAAACTGTTGGCCCTTCAGATGGGGTTAAGCAGAACCACGGTGAATAGGGTGTTAAATGAAGACTTAGGGCTTCGGGCATATCGAAGAAAAACATGACATCGTTTGAATGCTCGTCTAATGGACCTGAGACTGAAGAGATGCCGCGCTTTGTTGAAGCGGTACGCGGGAAAAAAATATCGGGAAATTCTTTTTTCGGATGAAAAAATTTTTACCGTAGAAGAGAGCTACAACAAACAAAATGATAAGGTGTACGCACACAATAGTGAAGAAGCGAGCAACCGTATTCCGTGTGTCCAACGAGGTCATTTTCCATCCTCGCTCATGGTATGGTTGGGAGTTTCTTATTGGGGCTTAACAGAGGTACATTTTTGTGAGAAAGGTGTAAAAACGAATGCAGTTGTGTATCAAAATACAGTCCTGACGAACCTTGTGGAACCTGTTTCTCATACCATGTTCAATAACAGGCACTGGGTATTCCAACAAGATTCGGCGCCAGCTCATAGAGCGAAGAGCACACAAGACTGGCTGGCGGCGCGTGAAATCGACTTCATCCGGCACGAAGACTGGCCCTCCTCCAGTCCAGATTTGAATCCGTTAGATTACAAGATATGGCAACACTTGGAGGAAAAGGCGTGCTCAAAGCCTCATCCCAATTTGGAGTCACTCAAGACATCCTTGATTAAGGCAGCCGCCGATATTGACATGAACCTCGTTCGTGCTGCGATAGACGACTGGCCGCGCAGATTGAAGGCCTGTATTCAAATTCACGGAGGTCATTTTGAATAAACTTTAGTGTCATAAGAATCTATGTTTTGTTAAGTTCATTTTGGTATATGAATGGTTACATAATGAATAAACTTGTTTCAATTATTTTACATTAAACATGTGACAGAATTTATGACCTGACTAGGTATAATCGATATTCTAATCCCGCCTGAGCTCAAGTTTGTACTACTGTTCTGGCGAAACTTAAAATGCCTTTAGTCCACCAGTAACCTTGCTATCTTAAAATAAAAGAGTACTTATTTAATGTTATGAATAGCCCATAGCTCGTCCTAGCCTTTTTATTTCTTTATTGCATAGATGGGTGGACCAGTTCACAGTCCACACAGCTCAGTGTTAAGCTAAGTTACCGGAACCCATAGACATATACAACGTAAATGCCACCACCCACCTTGAAATATGAGTTCTAAGGTCTCAGGATAGTTACAACGGCTGCTCCACCCTTCAAACCGAAACGCATTACTGCTTCACGGCAGAAATAAGCAGGGTGGTGGTTCACCGTGGAAGTCAATCTTGAACATTTGTTGAGTACTTATTTCATCAGAAAAATTGGTACCCGCCTGGGATTTGAACACCGGTGCATCGCTCAACACGAATGCACCGGACGTCTTATCTTTTAGGCTACGACGACACAAACAAGGTAAGATAGTTACAACGGCTGCCCCACCCTTCAAACCTAAACGCATTACTGCTTCAAGGCAGAAATAAGCAGGGTGGTGGTACCTGACCGTGCGGACTCACAAGAGGTCCTACCACCAGTAAAAAGCCTAGCCTAGCCTAGTCCAATTGTGAGACTAAGCTAAGATTTTCCTATGCATTATGAGTATAAGAATTAGTAGCATATTACCGAATACCCAACGTCACTATACAGTATACTAATGAGGGAGTACAACCACTTGAAGTTACAGACGAAAATGGGAATTGAGTTACTGTTTCAGTTATGAGATTAGTAGAGTTAGAGCTCGGCAGTGTGTCCGAGGCTTTAGTGCTGTATCAAGAAACGCTCAATGTTACAACAAACACTGATGCTCCCTTTGAAGTAGACGCGTTGAAAATTGGTGTGGATGCGGCTTGTTTAGGAAACTCAAATTAGTAGGTCCCATGTTCAAAATTACTATGGAGATAGAACGTGTGTCTGACAGATATGAGTAGCAGAATTATTATTTCAATAATATCTTATAGAGCACACCACGTTTTTTTTTTATTAAATAAAATATATATTTTTTTACACTATTTTCAAATTAAATTTATTAAAATTAGTTTCTATTTTTTAGTTAAATTTTATGTAGAGCGTGTTTTTAAAACTATTAAGTATTTTAACATCAATTCCTGCCTTATCGACTATAGATAAAAATTATATAAATTGGCAAAAATCTTATTTTGCCAATTGAATAATGAAATAATCTTATCAAACTAGTGTATTGTCATCGGTCCTCGATAAATCTGCAAAGTTTGAATGAAATCTGGCCGTTTAAAGTGGGTCAAAATCGCGTCTAAAGGAGCTAGTTACAAACATACAAACATATATACAAGTGAAGCTAATTTAAAGCGTGTAAAAAACGAGTTCCATACTTACTCAATAGTTTACCCGAGGACATAAGACGTGACCGTACACTTGCTAAATTTAAAAGTTTATTAAAAAAACACTTGTTAAATACGTTGTAACCATTTATGTAAATTAATTGTATTAAGATAACCTAATTTAATAATTTATAAGCTATTTTTATATAAAGCGAGTTACCTGCAGTCAAACTGCGTAAGCAGTTTTGCGGGGTATGGTTTAAATGAAAGTGTAACTTAATAATATTACATACATAACTATAACAAATCACGTCCGGCTGATGAGTTAAGGAAATTCTTACTACAAAGCGAACGTCTTCCTCAGAGGTCAGTTTCGAGTCTGATCGTTTTGCTCTTTACCGAAGTAAGCTATTAATTAGACCACATAGAGATTATCTCATGATTGCCGCTACCCACATGAGACATGAAATTTAATTACGCGTGTATCCTAGATTTTTGTTTTCCCGATAAATATATTTTAATTGAAGCTGATCATCTTTTTGCATTATGATGTCACCACGTAAGAACGCTATACAAATGCTAAGATAACGATCGTATGCATACCAGAAAAGTATATATCTCTATCACAGCAATACTGTAATGACATTTCACCACTTCATTACTCGATTTCTCTTATGTCTTGTTTAAGTCTTGTAGTTTCAATAAATACGACACATAATCGTTTACAATAAGCAGGACATTAGTTCCGATCTATGCGATTCACAAAAACTCCTACGTCAGGTCCAGACAGGACTTATGGCGCTCAAGAAACATCGCATAGGTAATGATCAAAAGTATATCACACGTCATTACGGATCCTCCCGATCCATTAACGGTGCTTTTAGGTACCACAAGCACCGGTCACCGTCCTCGTCGAACCCGTCGCTTGGACGAAGGGCTCGACGAGTGAATTAATCCACAGACACAGCCCACTGAGTTTCTCGTCGGATCTTCTGTGGGGCGCGTTTCCGATCCGGTGGTAGATTCTGCGAAGTACTGCCTTTGCTAGGGCCAGTGTTAGCAACAGACCCAGTTTGAGCCCCGTGAGCTCACCTACACGTCAAGGAGAAGCTGATATAGCCTCTCAAGGCTATCAGCTTAGGTAGGAGAGAAAAAAAAGAAGTATATATCTAATTTCCAGTAGTAACTAGGCCTAAATTGGCAAACAGTCCACTAAATAGAGAAAATCTTTCACTTTCCCTAAAATGCGATAAAACAAAAAAATAGTTAATGCCTACTATTATTTTTTCTTTTTTCTTTCTTCTTACCGCTTTATTTTAGGCAAACAGCTACTTTTTAAGTAAACTTATTTTGTAGCTGCAGTATATTTTTCTGCTTTGTTGATAATATAAAACTTTGTAAGAAACGAACTATAAAATTATTTTATAAAGTATTCTGTATTTTATACTGACAGTAAAGCTATGAAATATTTTTGACGCCGGACTGATGTTAGTGACATAGTTATTGACTATTGAACCGTTTTGTTACCTAGCTAAGTTAACGGTGGACATTTGAGCTTTACTGGTGGTAGGACCTCTTGTGAATCCGCACGGGTAGGTACCACCACCCTGTCTATTTCTGCCGTGAAGCAGTAATGCTTTACGGTTTGAAGGGCGGGGTAGCCGTTGTAACTATACTGAGACCTTAGAACTCACATCTCAAGATGGGTGGCGGCATTTACGTTCTAGATGTCTATGGGCTCCAGTAACCACTTAACACTACGTGGGCTGTGAACTCGTTCACGCATCTAAGCAATAACAATTTTTAGCTAATCGCCATAGATTATAGATCGTTCATTATCGTTTAACAATTACGAAGTAGCCTACGTCTGAACAACAGTTTGGTGTGATCTTAATGGCGGTAATACATAAAGAATTGTTAACACTTAGTGCACGCGTATCTAGCGATGTTACGATGCCGGTGTTCGAATGCCGTAAGCGAGTACCAATTGTTCTAATGAAATACGTACTTAACTCACGCTAAGGATTAAAGGAATAACATTGCGGAGTAAAAATCGTAGTCAAACACTAAATAAAAAAGAGAAATAGTCCTAAGTGTTGACGTCACGGTGACGTGTAGTCGTATGTGTGGCAGTATTCACGTTTTGATGTCCATGGACTCCAGTAACCACTTACCACCAGTGGGAACGTAATATCGTTCACCTGCTCATGTAATAAATAAGTTTAGACAACGCTAATAATAATAAAAAGTTTACTTATTTGCCATTTATTATATACCTAACCAGTTACATTAAGTCTACCGCATTATATTTAGTATTAACTATTCTACATGATTATTTGTCGATAAATTCTCGAGAATAAAGCCCAATAAGCTCAACCTAAGGTCAAAAGCTCAAAAATTTCATCAAGCAAACCGCAACCTAGGTCACTAATCTGTCCACAAAGCTCCGCCGCTGCCAAATGGAGTTCTCATGCTAAACACTAATAAAGAAGCTTCATCAAAAAACGCTAAGTCTGTGGCTCTAGTGATATTGGTATACCACGATAATATCATTCATAGTCTTGTTATTCTCTTTATCGATTTCGGGTTATGGTTTGCATAAAATATTCTGTCGACTGCATTACAGTTTATCGGGTGTACGTGAGAAGTACTCAGAAAAATGAAGAATTGAAAGAGTATGCAGATATCGAAAACGAAATTAGATAGTTTAAAAATAAATGCGTCATATTTTATTTATGACAGATACGACGTCGCTACTGGTGGTAGGACCTCTTGTGAGTCCGCGCGGGTCGGTACCACCGCCCTGCCTATTTCTGCCGTAAAGCAATAATGCGTTTCGGTTTGAAGGGTGGGGCAGCCGTTGTAACTATACTTGAGACCTTAGAACTTATATCTCAAGGTGGGTGGCGCATTTACATTGTAGATGTCTATGGGCTCCAGTAACCACTTAACACCAGGTGGGCTGTGAGCTCGTCCACCCATCAAAGCAATAAAAAAAAAAATTGTGCAATTCTTCTTTTGAAAAGATTTTATGGCTGGTAACCATACCTTTAAGCAAAGTCATATATTTTCTTCGAATATTTTGTTATTGTTACGCGTTGGGGTTTGGGATAAATAAAAATCTACCGAAGTACAAGTTAACACTGTATAACACTCACCACAGAACACTTTAAAATTCTTAATTCACTTCTTCCGCTTCGCTTCAGTGATCCGTTCGCTTTTTCGCTTCGAGTATTTCCGATTAGTAACTAACTGCGTGCTATCTCTGCAACGCTTTTATAGTCGATACGACATCCCTAGAATCGTCAAGAACATTCCTCACAAATTGAGTACTTTCGATATGTGTTTCCGCTATCTGACAATCGATGGCGTTGTACTTCTCGAGCGTTCTAGATGTTACTAGAACCTTCGATTTTCATTTGGCGATAGATGGCGTTACTCTTACCGGCGCAACATTATGATATGAAGTGAAATGATATGAAATCGATTAATTTAAGGCTTTAATCAATTGGGATGAAATAAAACAAGTTGAGGTGGGATGAAATAATGTCTCAGTAGAATGATTCGGATTCGGAAGAACACGAGAAGTTAGTCCAGCGGCTTTTGTTTCATTTTTCCAGATTAGTGCACTTTTACAGATGCCAAACATTGAGTGAATCTCCTCTATTACTGTTTGAAACCCGAATAAACACTAACTTAGCAAAATAAAACAATTCACGCAACTTCTGTAAGTATACTTGAGACCTTACAAGTTATATCTCAAAGTGGGTGACGCATTTACGTCGTAGATGGCTCCAGTAACCACTTAACATCAGGTGGGCTGTGGGCTCGTCCACCCATCTAAGCAATAAAAAAAAAAACAAAATGTGTGCAATTCACACGTGGTAGAAGTGAAACCTTCCTAAATTAAAATACAATTATCCTAAACGTCTTAAGTATATGTAAAATTTTGTCATTAGTAAATAATTGTAAGGTAGCGCCCTCTGTGAATTGATAATTTAATTTCACGTATAATCCTAAATTAAAATTCACTACAAGAGCTGCTTTCATACACACGTTATTATTAAAAAATCTCACAGATGGCGCTGTATTAAATAGTATGTATATTTCTGTCTCATTCTTTGCTGGCTTCATCCTACACATTTTTGTATTTGTGTCTCTTACCTGTCGTTTTTTCCGTTGCATCCGGTTTGAAATCACAACGATTCTAAAGAAGTTTTCACTTCAAAAATAAAAATAAAAAACTTCGCCTTTTTGTGTACCCGCCAAAAAGTCTTAGCACTTGTAGCAGATGTGATAGTTGAGAATATTTATTACTTGAGACAGTTGAAGGTACTCATTGAAAACATGAATTTAATTAGTTTCGTGGAACTGTTTCATTAATAAGACGAATTAATGTGACGACATGTGTGTTGTGACGACATTACGCGGAAATATAACTATGTAGCACTATCATACGGGTTTTGCTAAACATAAACATATATTGACACATTCATATTATTATCTTTTATTATATCGAATCACAGAACTAAGAAATTCCGTGTGTGTCTTTTAGGCTCGATTGAGATGTTGACTTAATTGTTTTGATTAAATCGTAAATGTTATTATTAAAAACAAAAATTACCGCATGTGTAATACACTTAGTGTTATTTACAGCCATTATAAAATGGTAAGCGAAATAAAATAATTTCAAGGCATGATCGAAAATAAGATTTGTTTTCTTTTGTTACTTAGGAAAAAAAATATTTTACGAGACCTAAGAGAACTGATCTAAAATCTAACGTACATATCTTCTATATATATAAAAATGAATTGCTGTTCGTTAGTCTCGCTAAAACTCGAGAACGGCTGGACCGATTTGGCTAATTTTGGTTTTGAATTATTTGTGGAAGTCCAGAGAAGGTTTAAAAGGTAGAAAAATATGAAAATGCTTGGAATTAAATAAAAATAACAATTTTGTTTTCCCTTTGATGTGTCCCCCGTCGGACGGATTCGTTTTGTTTGTTTTAAGTTTATTTTATACAAAAGTTTAGGTCTTTTATTTATCGATTGAGGCACTACCAAGTCTGCCGGGTCAGCTAGTAAATAATAATTATTGACAGTTATTTTCGTTGGAAGCAAACAAATCTATTTCATTGAAATCATTAAGATTCACTCGACGTCTATGTTTGCAAGACGCGATCCAAACTTGTTTCCGCTAATTATCGGCTAATTTGATATCGGTATCTTCGAGTTGAAGAAGGCGGTTCCTTGTCGTGTTTCAATAAGTTGACCTTTACTTATTTCTGTCATTATTTATTTGAATTCTACTGCAGTTATTGTATTTCTTGCATTGTGTTTCGATTCAAAGGAATCTATGAAAGTTGGAGGGTGTATACAAAGTAGTATGGTTCTTCCGTAAGGACTGAATAACTAGTGCAAGTTTTTGAAGGTTGTAGGGAATTAATCTATGTACAAAGTTTAATTTTACTGGTGGTAGGACCTATTGTAAGTCCGCGCGGGTGGATACCACCACCCTGCCTGTTTCTGCTGTGAAGCAGTAATGCGTTTCGGTTTGAAGAGTAGGGCAGCCGTTGTAACTATACTTGAGATCTTAGAACTTATATCTCGAGGTGGGTGGCGCATTTACGTTGTGGATGTCTATGGGCTCCAGTAACCACTTAACACCAGATGGGCTGTGAGCTCGTCCACCCATGTAAGCAATAAAAAAAAATTGATTTTGTATGTTCTTATGGATTCTGAAACAGCTGAATCAATTCTTTTAGGACATCTTGAGATTGGTCTAGTGGGAGATATTGGGAAGGTTTGTAACAGGGCCGAGTTAGTCTAACAAATATTTTTCAATTTTTTCTCCTAATTTCATAATTTATTTTTTAAGTATTTTGCAGAAATATTCTATTGTGGCGAAGTTTGGGTGTGACCTGTGTCTAGCATTAGATGTTTGTAGGCTATAATGATAACGATTGCGAAAATACTTTCTAAACTAACATTAAACAATAATTCCTATCAAGTTCTTTAGATATTTTTAAGGTTATAACATAAAAGCGTTAGAAAACCTATTATTACAGATATTTTATAATAACAGGTCCCAAAAATATACGAACAAACTAAT
Organism: Bombyx mandarina; assembly: GCF_030267445.1. Lineage (NCBI taxonomy): Eukaryota > Metazoa > Arthropoda > Insecta > Lepidoptera > Bombycidae > Bombyx > Bombyx mandarina. The sequence goes on along the minus strand of NC_143224.1, from coordinate 13,959,156 downwards.
TTAGGTCTCAGTTAGGCTGCAAAAGCTCGTAAAAGTGGTAAGTATTGTTTTAACCGCTTTCCGACTGGTCGTTTTCGGGGGCTTAATTTGAGCTACACTGTAATATGATATTGTCAAGGGATTGGTAGCCTCGATTTGTAAGCACATCCCAAATATAATATTAAACAATGTGGTGGGTTACGGATTAATTCGAATAGCAAATGTTACAAATTCTGGCCTTGACTGAGAATCAGTGAATTTACCAGGTAAATGTTCCAAATTCTGGCCTTGACTGAGAATGGGTGAATTTACCTGGTAAATGTCACAAATTCTGGCCTTGACTGAGAATCAGTGAATTTACCAGGTAAATGTCACAAATTCTGGCCTTGATTGAGAATCGGTGAATTTACCAGGTAAATGCCAGAAATTCTGGCCTTGACTGAGAATCGGAGAATTTACCAGGTAAATGTCACAAATTCTGGCCTTGACTGAGAATCAGTGAATTTACCAGGTAAATGTCACAAATTCTGGCCTTGATTGAGAATCGGTGAATTTACCAGGTAAATGTCACAAATTCTGGCCTTGACCGAGAACCGCTGAATTTACCAGGTAAACGTCACAAATTCTGGCCTTGACTGAGAATCGGTGAATTTACCAGGTAGTGGATCACTCGGAACCGCTGCGTCCATCGACAGAGCATTTTTAGTTTGCTATGAACCGGCTCTGGAATAAACTCCTCCTCTAAGGGGCTTTCTCGCTGCTATGATAATAATATGTCGATATTTATAGGTCCTCAGTGGTTTGTATTTTTTTTATTGGTTAGATGTGTGGACGAGCTCACGGCCAACCTGGTGTTACGTAGTTACCGGAGCCCATTGACAATTATAACGTAAACACCACCTCTCACCTTGAGACAAGAGTTCTAAGGGCTCAGTTGTAACAGTTGATTGTTTCCTTGGCATTTTTAGTACCCATGGATGACGGTAACGACTAATCAGATAACAGTCGAGAAAAGAATCAAACTTTGACCCCGCACTATAGTAGGATCATCAACTGATCAATTTTTCATCTCCATAAAAGCTTCTTTTTGTACTAATACCATAATATAGCACCAAAACAACATTAGATCCAATATCTATGGGAATGCAAGTAGGGAAAAATATGGTGATTTTTTAAGCCGAGTCTCCACTGCAACACCTTAAAAACACTTGAAAATGAAAATTGGTTTTTTTTTTCCGGAATAAGGTCCAATTGTCTATTATTCGTAAAAGAGAAAAGAATCATGTCTTAATTGACCAAAGGAATACTAAGGGTCATGTCATCCGAAGGATAATACAGTCCTTTATCACTTCGTTTGTAAAGTTCCTTTAATCTGTACAGAGGTCCTGATTGACTGAAGAGGGAGACTCTGAAACGATCCAATGGATTGATTGAAGCGAAATAGGGACATTGATAAAGATCGAATAAATGTAGGCGCTTTTTTCTATTACCCTTGTAGCCCACCTAATGCTGAGACGTGGCTCTCCCCTGTCGCAGAGGTCGCATCCCCAAACATAATTGGCGGTGGGTGGCATAGAACATACCATCCACAGCAGCGCACCATCATTTCGGGTCCCCCAGTCGCAATTTAATTATTTATTTATTTATTTTTCATTGCTTAGATGGATGGACGAGCTCACAGCCCACTTGGTGTTAAGTGGTTACTGGAGCCCATAGACATCTCCAACGTAAATGCGCCACCCACCTTGAGATATAAGTTCTAAGATCTCAGTATAGTCACAACAGTTGCCCTACCTAGACCGAAACGCATTACTGCTTCACGGCAGAAATAGGCAAGGTGGTAGTACCTACCTGCGCGGACTCACAAGAGGTCCTGCCACCAGTAAAATTAGCCGGGGGTCACGTTCCACTAGGTTTAGAGTGGTTACTGAAATCCATAGACGTAACAACACGAATGCCACTCATGGTAGTAATATTTAGTTAGGCTGGTGATACTCACCCGTAAAGGCTTACCCCTCCTCCTCCTTGCGTCGTTTCCTCACTGCTGAGGGTCGTGACTATTATATGTCGACAGGATTTTGCTCCTTGTAATGCCCTGCCAGCGCCTCCGATCATTGGCCTAATAAAGTTTACACTAGACCCAAATCCCAAAAGTTTTTTAACGTTCTCGATAGCGTAAAAGTTAACTCAAATTTGTATGGAGTTGGAACGTTTGCTGCTAGGGGCGCTGGAGAACTCGTCGCGGTGCTGTGGCAGGACCTCTCTTTGCGGGCTGTCGTCGCCCGTATGGTAGAGGACTGGAGCTCGTGGGAGGCCATGGCCGGGTTCTGCGACTTAGTCATGGCGCTTCGTGAGGCTAAAGAGCGCGAAAGGGAATGGGATCCCTCTTCGGTTCCTCAGCGCAGAAGGCGGGGTGGACGGCGCGTGCGAGAGGCCACCGATCATCCCCCGTAGGGACTATCGAGTGCCAGGTGCGGGGGCGCCCGGCACTCGACTGTTGGTCCGGTGGTGAAGCAGTGCAAGGTGGCTTCTGTGCGCCGCTCACGGTGTGTCTCCCGAGACGACGTCCTCCAGGATTTTCCCGGGGATGAGATCCCGTTTTACCGTTAGTACGGGAACCGGTGAAGGCGAGACTTTCGGCGCGCACTGCGGTACCGTAAGTTTCGTGTAGTCGGTGTGGTGGAGCTCGATGGGGCTTAGTCGATAGTCGGTTCTGCGGGGAAAGTGCTTCGCGCGCCTTTTTCAAGGCGTAGTCTCTTCTCCCGTTCTTCCTCTCAGGAGGCGCCGGAGTCCGACATAGCCCGATCCGTTGCCCCCCTCGACCGAATATCCGTAAATGGATTCCCCAGCGTTAAAAAAAAAGGGGCGCTGGAGAATATTAAAAAACTCGCACTAAGCACACTGATATAACTTGAAATGTCAATTCTCGGTATTATTAATGTAACTAGTCACAACTCAAATCAAGTTATGTATTCGCAAGCAGGAAAGTACTCGCAGATTGAAAGAAGTCCTAAAGATTTTAGTGACTGTTAGAAAATTTTCAAGTTAAATTTACTTTTAACATCGAGAGCTGAATTCGCACGATCTCACGATACAATTGACAGCTTATAAACAATGAAAGGCATTATTAATGTCTATAAAATAATGTTACCCAGAAGCACGATGATTTTTTTCTTCTTCTTCTCCGAAATTACTCAGTCGGTATAAATTTGTAGCACAAAAACTTATTTTCACACCCTGTAAATACCCAAATACCCTTAATAAATTCACTATTACCTTAAACATCTCCACATAAAACATTTCAAGGTAATTCTTAAGTAAGATTCTTCGAAGCTATTGAGTGGGGATCCAATAAATTTATCAAGTCTTTTCGAGGAAAAGTTTTTAAGAGGCACGGCGGCCTCCCGAAATAAGGTTTATTTTTGAGTTACTAGAAATGCTGAATTTTAAATATCCATCTTAATATTTATATTTACGATTAAGGTAAAATAAATACATACTCAAGCATGCAATATGATAGTCGCAGGCATTTTCGGAACAAGTCGTCACAATTACCTTAGTATGCTTGTTTAAAATATACAAACACATGTTGTGACCTGCGGCTTCACCCGGGTTGTCAAAGAAAACTGTCAATTAATGTCTCCAAAGTGTCATGTAATTTTTCTAAAGATAATAAAACAGTTTTCCTAGGGAATTAGATGCTTTTTCGGGACAAAAGCTAGCCTACGTCACTGACCTAATATGTGTATACTAAAACAACAAAAAACATGTCAATCCGTTACTTCGACGTGAACGAAGGACAAACAAACAAAGGCACAAACAAACACATTAATAATATTAAAAGTACGAAAGTTTGCATACAATATAATAAAAAAAAAAACTATCGAAATATATATAAAGTTAGCTTCATTCAACTGGTGGTGTACCAGAACATGGTAAATAAAAAATACGATATTAAAAAAATAAAAATATTTAACATTTCTTGTCTATTGTTAGTTTTCCATAAGAAAATCACATTTTTCTTTATAAATAAACTATTCACTCAACTCTCTCTCTCTCGTCTCTACATTTATGTGAAAGTCGCGTTTTTTATTGTACCGTTTTATCCTTAGTTAATTCCTAAATAAATTGTTCAAAACGATGAAGTCATCTCTTTTATCATCGAATCGAAAGGGCCACCGATACACCATTTGATTCTAGGAAATTTTCAGTGTGTTTATAGAATTTTTTTTAACGCGTTCAATCTTTGTAATAATGTTCCTCTTCCTTCGCGATGCATTCTCAATGACAGAAAGCTCTAAAAAGTTCTCAGCTTGGCTCTTGTCTGGCATTTTATGATGTCTACAAAATTAAATTATAATGACCATTGTATATCAAGTTAGATTTATTTTTTTAATCTTCGACAGTCAGACTCGTTATGTCTATGGGAAATTACAGTGGTTAAGATTTGTTTTCCTCGACACAGAAAGAGCTTTTTTCTCGTTTGCCTACCTATACAAAAAGCTCTCGGAGGTTAGCTTACGATTTTGAAGGTTTCATCCTCGCGTCCGCAATTTGTGGGCAGAACATCGACCCACAGCATCCTGATCAGAATTGCAAATGGCCAAGTAAATTTACAAAAATACAGGAAAATTATGCGGGACCAAACGTAGATGGGGTTTTATTTTAGTGACACACGGAACCCTGTTTCGGGCCGAAGCGAAATGTAAATTTATTGGTATTTATAAGGTCTTCGAGGTTAATGAATATGGGAAATATGTATTTTTTTTACGATTTTTTTTAATTTTGGGGTTGTTTTAATTATACGAGAAAATACACGACGACAAAATGCACTTTACTTTGTGAATTATCTTTGCATTTAAGCATTTTACCAACTTGCATTTAAGATACATTTCCTTACGAATCTACGAACTCTAGATTTAGGGATTAACGATTTCGAAGTCGTCGTGGCCTAAAGGATAAGACGTCCGGTGCATTCGTATATAGCGATGCAACGGTGTTCGAATCCCGCAGGCGGGTACCAATTTTTCTAATGAAATACGTACTTAACAATTGTTCACGATTGACTTCCACGGTGAAGGAATAACATCGTGTAATAAAAATCAAACCCGCAAAATTATAATTTGTGTAATTACTGGGGGTAGGACCTCTTGTGAGTCCGCACGGGTAGGTACCACCGCCCCGCCTATTTCTGCCGTGAAGCAGTAATGCGTTTCGGTTTGAAGGTTGGGGCAGCCGTTGTAACTATACTGAGACCTTAGAACTTATACCTCAAGGTGTGTGGCGCATTTACTTTGTAGATGTCTATGGGTTCCAGTAACCACTTAACACCAGGTAGGCTGTGAGCTCGTCCACATATCTAGGCAATAAAAAAAATATATATAACACATTAGACAGAATTTCTCATGTTAAAATACTTTTTCCTGTTACTCCGATGATACAAGCTAGTAGGTTTTTTTCACTGAACCCCCTCTTCGTTCTGATCTGAACATCAGACTAGCAGCTATTCAAAATCAACTGACCCTTTGAGTTTAGTCTCTAGATCGGTAGCAGCATTAATCGTGGTGGCATTATGGAGTCTGCGTACTACATACCTCCCGCCACCGGAGCAGAGTTCATCCATGTTATATGGAACCGCTGCGTTCATCGACAGTGCGTTTCCACGCAAAAGACCACTAGACACTAGATAAAAATAAAAAGACCACGAGGTCTTTTTCCCCCCTTTTTTTTTTAGATATCTACAACGTAAATGCCACCCACCTCGAGATATAAGTTCTACGGTCTCAGTATAGTTACAACGGCTACCCCACCCTTCGAACCGAAACGCATTACTGCTTCACGGCATTTTTATTACACGATGTTATTCCTTCGCCGTGGAAGTCAATCGCGAACATTTGTTGAGTACGTATTTCATTAGAAAAATTGGTACACGCCTGCGGGATTCGAACACCGGTGCATCGCTACATACGAATGCACTGGACGTTTTATCCTTTAGGCCACGACGACTTCGTACCATCCGGCTTTAGAATGAGCTCCCCTCCACGGTGTTTTCCGAGCGCTATGACATGTCCTTCTTCAAAAGAGACTTGTGGAGAGTATTAAGCGGTTGGCAGCGGCTTAGCTCTGCCCCTGGCATTGCTAAAGTTCATGGGCGACGGTAACCACTCACCATCGGGTGGGCCGTATGCTCGTCTGCCTACAAGGGAAATAAAAAAAAGATATGTGGTGTCGTGGGACACCGAATCGGAACGAAGTTCCTTATTATAAAAACATTAATTTTAAGTTCTATTCGAGGTATAAAGAAAATAATTTATCGGGTATACAATAGTATACATTTTTTATTATGATTTTTTTATTGATAAAAATAAAAATAATCGCAAGGGTCAACCACTCCGCAGTGCAATGAAGCAGCTTCGCCCTGGGGGAACCGCCTGCATGATCACGGTATCCCCTTCGCCAGGTAAGTATGATTTAGTAAGAGAAATACGAGAACGTTTATCAACTGTGTAACATCTCATCACCGAGCATCAGGAATTGTTGAATTTACGTGCAGCGACATCTGTTTATAACAAACTAAATAGAAAAATCTTACGTTACGGACGTTTTTTCCCGGTTAGGGTACTCCTCCGCATTGTCCCATAAGGAAATTCGTTCCACGAAAAAAACTTCGATTATTTCATAAGATCAGATTGACCGAATTCCTCTACCATACTAAAGTCAGACAAAAGATGCGTTTCAAGCATGATTTCCCTTCGAATTTTTACGCTTTTCCTTCACTTTCGCTGGCTATATGATATACTGGCTCCCTTCACTTCAATTGATCGTCCAGGGAATTTATCATAAGGATTACTTCAACGATGTGCACTGACGGATGTCTATCGTTTGTCTTCTTGTCGCAGCTAAGCGAATATGTTGTGTTATTTTCGGGATCATCTTTTCGGATTCTGTGGATTTTTGTGGAGTACACCCATCGGCTGCGTTAGCTGAATTCTGAGCATCATCTAAGCATTAATCTAAAAATGAATTGCTGTTCGTTAGTCTCGCTAAAACTCGAGAACGGCTGGACCGATTTGGCTAATTTTGGTCTTGAATTATTTGTGGAAGTCCAGAGAAGGTTTAAAATGTAGTTAAATGTGAAAATGCTCGGAATTAAATACAAATAACAATTTTGTTTTTCCATTCATTTGTCCCTCTTCGGACGGATTCCTTTTGTTTGTTTTAAGTTTATTTTATACAAAAGCTTAGGTATTTTATTTATCGATTGAGGCACTACGAAGTCTGCCGGGTCAGCTAGTTATAAATATAAATATTATGAGTATCGATAGTCAGTTTAAAGCGTTTAAAAAGTAAAAATTTATGAATTTCACCGTAAAATTCAAATACTATTCAGTTATACATTTTTTATTACTACAATTTGGATCCTAATGCTTTGCTTTATTTAGAGTGCATAAGTTGCTTTATCCGGTACACTTCAAGAAAACGTCCTTTTGCACACGATCAGTCAATAAGCCGATATTTGCGTCTGTCGCACGGCGTATGTCCTAGAGCGGAAGTGACCAAAGGGTCCGAAGGTTTATTATAGTCATATCATAGTCATAATTCTAGAAGTCAATAGACTACTTTTACAATAATATTTACAGAATTAGATTATTAGAATGAATTAGATTAGAATTTATAATAATCCACACCATTTTAGAAGTCGTCGTGACCTAAATAATAAGACGATCGGTGCATTCGTATCTAGCGATGCACCAGTATTCGAATCCCGCCGGCGGGTACTAATTTTTCTAATGAAATACGTCCTTAACAAATGTTCACGATTGACTTCCACGGTGAAGGAATAACATCGTGTAATAAAAATCAAACCCGCACAATTATAATTTGCGTAATTACTGGTGGTAGGACCTCTTGGGAGTCCGCGCGGGTAGGTACCACCACCTCGCCTATTTCCGCCGTGAAGCAGTAATGCGTTTCGGTTTGAAGGGTGGGGTAGCCGTTGTAACTATACTGAGACCGTAGAACTTATATCTCGAGGTGGGTGGCGCATTTACGTTGTAGATGTCTATGGGCTCCAGTAACCACAAAAAAACCTTAGAACTATTATCTTAAGGCAGGTGGCGGCATTTACTTTATAGATGTCTATGGGCTCCGGCAATCACCAAGTGGGCTGTGAGCACGGGTAGGCGTGCGGACTCACAAGAGGTCCTACCACCAGTAATTACGTAAATTATAATTTTGCGGGTTTGATTTTTATTACACGATGTTATTCCTTCACTATGGAAGTCAATCGTGAACGTTTGTTAAGTACGTATTTCATTAGAAAGATTGGTACCCGCCTGCAGGATTTGAACACCGATGCATCGCTCGATACGAATGCACCAGACGTCTTATCCTTTAAGCCACGACGACTAAAGAACGACGCTTAAGGTATTAAAGTCCATAGTAAATTCTAATTGAAATAAATGAAAGCCCTTTTAATCTTTATTCTCGCGTTTAATATTTTCATTACAAAGGTAACCCTCCTTTAAAACTATTTACAACACGGTTCTACTCTAAGACAAAAATATGATTTCCCCAAAACTCTCTTATAACAAGTTACTTACAACTATTACAACACGATAACGCAACTTTGTAGGCAGCGCTAGATTCTGTCCTAGGTATTGCTGAAGTCCACGGGCGACCGGAACCACTCACCATCAGGTGGGCCGTATGCTCGTCTGCTTACAAGGGCAATAAAAAAAAAACAAATTTTTGTTTAAAATGATAAAGAAAATTGCATTGTACACTATGATAACACTGTATTTTACTATATTACTGACAAGCGGCCCGCTCCGGCTCCGCTCGGGTCTTTAACAAAAATTTCAACGATATTTGACGTTGTTTTATTTTTTTAAGTAAAAGAACACTTTTTGCGGCATAATTATAATAGTTAGACATATTTTATGCTGCCGCGACACTTTTTGTAACTAATAATGTGTTCTACAAAGTCGTAGTACATTATTTTATTCTGTCGTCAATAATTTTCGCAGGGCACGCGTTGTATAGAATATTTTAGGTAATTTTTTTACACCTTGGGTTATATTATTGGAGTTTTAGTAAGGATCTCTAATTTTTTTCAAAAAAGATTATAGCCTATGTCACTCGGGAATAGTGTAGCTTCCAAACAGTGAAAGAATTTTTCAAATCGGTTCAGTAGTTTCGGAGCCTATTCGATACAAACAAACAAACAAATCTTTCCTCTTTATAATATTATTAGTATTAGTATAGATATTTTACTACCCATTTTTTATGTAAAAAAATTCATACAGACAAAGGTGAGATGTTTGAACTTCAGAGTAGCCTTCATCTTAGTGCTTGTTGAACCCACGAATTACGGCTTGCCATCGAATGTTATTTATATACAGCGCCGATAATCAAGTTAAGACCCCTTTAGAATCCACCGATCCAATCGGCAAGGACAAAAACGGACATAAAGTCGTATTCAATTATCACCGCACCATTAAAGCTGCTATACTGGGGTGCAATAGCAGATGACCCTAGTGCGATTCTTATCGAGCTAATTAAAAATATTGCGCACAGTAAATTCAAGATATAGGGGTAGGATATATCCCGCGGGTAGGAGCCACCACCCTGCCGTGAAGCGGTAATGCGTTTCGGTTTGAAGAGCGCGACAGCCGTTGTAACTATACTGAGACCTTAGAACTTATATCTCAAGGTGGGTGGCGCATTTACTTTATAGATGTCTATGGGCTCCAGTAATCGCTTATCACCAGGTGGGCTGCGAGCTCGGCCGCCCATCTAAGCTATAAAATTTAAGTAGGTTAATTGTTTTATGACGATTAAGTAGAAAAACTATGACTTGAATTAATTGAAAGAATAAAACAATGAAATAATTTTATTGATTTTATTTTTTGTAATCTTAATAATTCTAGACGCATTTTCCGTTATTGTAACAATAAAACTTCTCCAATATATTTCTTATTCTTCAACATAAATAGAAGCCATATAAATAAAAAGTAGTTTTTGGACCTTTGTCAAACATTGGACGTCCGAGTTAAATCTTTAGTCCCGGTTGAATCGCACTAAAAACTTTTCGTTCGAAGACCAAACAAGCTATTTACTTGGTTAAGGACAAAAATCGCCTCGATTTACCGATTTTAGCGAGCTTCATAATCTGATAGAGATGACAGTTCCTTGGTCGACCCCAATTGAACTTAGTTAGGCTTGTTTGTTTGTTTCTGGAACAAAGGTGACAGTTTTAAGTGAGAGGTTGTTTTTGATGTGAAACATCTATAGTCGCACGTAAAACCGATTTATGGCGTGGCGACGCATGCCGTGGCGACGAGTCGCCATGCGCAATCGACTGAGCGATTCTCTCCCACTCGATCCGGCGTTAAGCCATCTCTCTCGCTACACTGAGCTCGGATACCTATAGTGTATACTCCGTAGTGTATACAGTGTTGTTACTACAGTACACATAACCTGTGTTTTACTTGAAAACAAATAATTTTTTCGTAATATTTTATTTTATCATTATGACATATTTAGTTCCTATCACAATCTGTTCTTTTCTGCATATTACTTTTACAAAATAATGTCGATGTTTCACATCAGCCAGGCGTCCCGTGACGGCTCACATTTTTTTTAACAATTGAAGGTTATTGAGTTTATTTGAAAAGACGATATGAGTTACATGCATACGTGAGCTTTATATAATTGTGTCTATCTATCTAGTTGTGTGACAGGGCGATCGATTGTTTTGAAAATTACGTATAAATGGCCGATGATCGTAAAATAATTTTATTACTGTTGCCAATAATCTTGAGCAGAATCACCGGGGTTCCATCACCATAATCACTTTTTCGTCTTTCGATTGAAGCATTTTTTTTTGTTTTTGATACTAAATTTATATTTTAATAGTGTAATTACATGCGATTATTTGTCGAAAACAGTATTTTTAAGAAACAAACATAAAAAAGAAGCACGCAAGTATTTACAGAAAATGGAATTTTGGACGTTTTCATGTAAATTTCGTTTTCAAATAAAAAGTTTAATCCGTAATACACCAAGTAAACTTGACTTGAGAAAAACTAAGAAAATACTCAAAATATCATTAAAATTTAGGAAAGAAGGCGGAGCCGCAGTCCACACCTTGTTAAGTATAAAATGGAAACAAAAACAATTTATTTCAATAAGACAACGCCAAAGATAATCTTCAACTATAATCTCTAGTACTACGAAGCAAAAATTCTCAAAAGAAACTTTGAACGCGACTCTCAAACCGTTGCCAAGAGGGCGCGTTTGTCTTCCGCCTTATCTGACTCCTTCAGGACGTGACTTCTAACTCTTCGCCGCAAGCACATACCTGCAGCTCGCAACAATCTTAATCCTATCTTCTTAAGGTTCAAATTTCTTCGTTTCAACTTCAAAAATAAGTTTGTAATGTAACAAAATTTTCAAACACGCCGCCGCGTTTTACTGCTCAGAACTTAAAGTCGGAAATCGTTTGTTTGAGTTTTTTATAGAAATTAGTTGACAGAAGTGGCCAACCGTTGACAGATGACGACATTGCGAAGCTCTTTCTTGCCTTGTTTCCTTGGACCCTTAACTCGATTTAGGTAAATGAAAGGAGTCTTGAGTCATCTGTTAAAAGGCGACAGATGTATGGGTTAGATAAGGAGGTCTGTATTGGAGTCGTATTGGCAGGAGGTAATCGTTTGGAAAGAAAAGTTTCTGGGGCAAGTTGTTTACTGTTTTCGGCTGACCATTGTTGTTGTAATCTAGTAATCGGGTTAGGCATTTTTTTTGTTAGATTGAAGCAATATTAATCTTGATAATGTGTTTGGGTAAGTGAGAATTGGTTTGCGTTGAGTCCTAAAGTGCTTCGGTGATCTAGATTTACGGGAATACTAAGCGAGTTGTTTAACTTGTCTTAAGAACTAAATCGATAATTATTCTTAGTGGTATTTCAGGTGCTGGACAGGGGCTAAAATTTATGCCACTGAATAAAATATTATAAGAGCTTATTGTTTATCAAAATAAATTAGTTTCAACTTATCAACTTGTCTTTTATGATTTGACCAGACCATGGCGGAGCCAACGAAAAACGTGATCGAGTGTTGTCAACTAAAAAAATCAAACAATTTACGTATACATATTACGTAAACAAATAACATAGTGATGATTTCATTAGCAATGGAATAAATTCCAAAGAGAAATAATATTCACCAGTATACCATATTGGAATCTAATAAATTATAATACTATAAAAAATTACAATGCAAACCTACCTCAACAGAACTAAATAAATTGGAATCTCTAATATATCAAACGTCTTGTTTTAGTAAAGTATGTTACCATAGTAGTACAACACATCTCGGCGTCATAGCGCGCCGTCAGTTTAGCGCCCTGACGCGCGCTAATTACGCGTTCTGTTTGACGAAGCCTTAACTATCTCATATTCAATGTAATAGTACCAGTACCTAACTTGTTTCGTATATTATACTTAAGATATCCAAAGTTACGGTTTTTTTAATTTTCGATAATATTTAATGTATTAGGTGCTAATGTATTAAGGCTAAGCAAAATGTTTTAAGCAGAATTATTTTCTTGGTAATATTCTTTTATGTCTAATTACCGGGGGATTAATTCATCGATGGTAATATTGAAAGGTATTCGAATACTATAAGATATTTAGTTTGAGAATTCTCGATTATTTTCTTCGTTACGCTAATTACTTAATAATTAAATTCGCGAGTTCGGATAATCTTGAATATGGATTCAATTTGGTTGAAAGCCCTTTTTAGCACTTTTAACGTACCTAATTCGTTATAGTTATTAATTCAAGAATTCAAATTAGTCCATTAGGTGTAGGATGATTTTGAGCGACTCTGTCTTTTTTCTTTTTCCATCTATTCTAGTTACCTCGAGGGGTTATACTAGATTCGCCGAATTAGTAGGTGAGCTCACGGGGCTCAAACCTGACGACGTTGCTAACAGTAACCCTAGGAAGAACAGTGCTTCGCAGAATCTACCACCGGATCGGATACGCGACCCTCTCAGAAAATCCGGGGAGAAACTCAGTGTGCTGTGTTTGTGGGCTAATTCACTCGCCGAGCCCTTCTTCGCAGGCGACGGGTTCGACAAGAACGATGACCGGTGCTTGAGGTACCAAAAGCACCGTTAGCAGATCGGGAGGATCCGAAATGACGTGTTTAGACCAACGTCGACTGTTTACCATTTGGTCTGCAGGATCGGAAATGTAGTTACCGGCGGCCACGATGAGATGGTTCTCGTGTCGTGCTGCTTTTTCGAAATATAACTTTGTCTGATGATGATGCTACTGATTATTAAGTAATGGACCAAATTCTTTTGACCAATCCAATACAATAGACATCACAACTTGACGTCACTACCTTCAGGGCATTTGTCGATTGTGTTCTAAGCTGGAGTCGTCAAAGCTCGTGAATTGGACTCGCTCACCAGAGGCATATAAATAGTGTTATTACATTAAGGTCGGTATCTATCGTCGGTATTGGTTATAGAATAAACTTATAATCATAAAATACTCTGTCTTTTATAGAGGCTGTCATAAAGAGTTCTGAGTGTGCTATATTAACTAGCTCAGAGCAAGTTCATTGCAGTGAAATTGCACTATTGTATTTGCTTGTGTCGATCACACAAGGCGGCCGCTAACAGAGCTTAGGGATCTATTTAATAATTTTGATACTTTAGAATATTTTTAAATTAAAACAAACACTATAAGTTTGGAAAATAAAACTTTTTCATTGTTTTAGGAGAGTATAGGGAACAGCTTAGGCGTGAAGATAAATTTATTTATTTATTTAAGGATTACCGACAGGGTTTACAGTAAGACATAAAATAACACTGAAATGTATAGAGCAATTGATAACTGCAACTCTAATTATAGGCAATCACAGCATGCATTACATTAACATATTAATAGAGATTTAACAATACTATAAATAGTAATAAAAAATTAAAAACAGAAAGACAACAAGGACAGCAAATTGTTATTGATGCACATTAAAATTTATCATTGGGCGCTCGTTACCTATTTTCTGTTTATTTAGGCTAATGTCTCGTCATAGCGAACTGATTCCGAATTTTTTGATTAATTTTAGAGAATCAAGCTATAGCTGGTGGTAGGACCTCTTGTGAGTCCGCGCGGGTGGGTACCACCGCCCTACCTATTTCTGCCGTGAAGCAGTAATGCGTTTCGGTTTGAAAGGGGGGGCAGCCGTTGTAATTATACTGAGACCTTGGAACTTATATCTCAGGGTGGGTGGCGCATTTGCGTTGTGGATGTCTATGGGCTCTAGTAACCACTTAACACCAGGTGGGCTGTGAGCTCGTCCACCCATCTAAGCAATAAATAAAAAATAGCTACTTTCATCATAATGATAAATCTGAATCTATTAATTCCTTAATCTTAATACTTACAAACAAATAACGTTAAAAATTTATAAATGTTGTGAGGATTTAATGGATTATATGAGAACAAAAGGTTATTATGTACTCTTGTCCAAAAAGAGGATATCTATTGACAAACCTATTCATTACTTTTAAATTACATTTCACATGCTCAGAAATCAGATCTCGTTCAATAACTCCTATTCTGAAGTTAATCTAAGCTGACTTCGACGAATTTACATGCAAATTGGGTTTTGGGTCCCGCTGAACGCCTATAGTTAATACCATTCTCCATTTAAATTTGAACCATCAGGAAAATCATTGTAACACTTAACCCATTGACCGAAGAACGAAAATCTAGTGCGTTAAAAGCTTGAAGGGTAAACTCAATTTGGTTTCTGAATTAGACAGACCAGTTATCTAATTATCTTTAGTTCGAATGTGTTAGTTCTTACGCTTTAAGTGATAAGGGTTAAATTAAATTGGAAAGACCGTAATGGATAACGTTGGTGGGATTCGAAGTTTTAACTTTTGTACACTTGACCAAATTTGTGACTAAGTGCTTGTCACAGTTTTCAGTTTCACATGTTGTATGTGTTAGTTATGCGTGGTTCACTATTATAATTATACTGTTTGGAAGTTTATTGGATTTTATTTCATTGGAATTGGTTTAATTTAAAATCTATTATGCAATAATTTATCGATAATTGGCTAAATCGGTGGTGCAGTAGTTATCGACCCCGACTGTTGAGCAGGGGATCGTGGCTTCGATTCCCAGATCGGTCAAAAATTGTGTGATAACAGGTTTGTGTACTTTTTGTCTGGGTGCTTATTTCCTTAGATATGTATCTATTCAAACATAAACCACCTTTAAACTTAAACATAAATCCATTTAAACATAAGTATGTGTGTCAATCTCTGGTACCCACAACACAGGAAATTCTAAATTAGGACCGGATGACCAAGCGTGATTTTTCCCAGTTATTATAGTTATTAGGTATTCGGTGTAAAGACTGGACTATGCTCTAAAATGTAATAGTTCAACATTAAGCTGTCTTCTAATCTGTCGTCTAATCTGTAAAAATTTCAACGGCTAGATCTTAAATTCATTCTGGCGCACAAATAAAACTTACCCCGACTTTAGTAAGAACATCACGATACCAAAATCGAGCTCATAAAAAAAACATCCTAATTTTTTTATCTGGTGTTCGCGTATAAGTTGGCGTGACCCGTCAAATATTTGATCAAAACCTCGGCAATCTTATTTGTATAGGACATCAAAGGGGCACAAACATTTGTTTTCCATCACAAATGTTTGTGTAGCGGTCGAGTTTACATGCGTTTTGTATTGTGCGACTATTTTCGTGTTGATTCATTACGTTTTCATGAGCTAGATCTATTTATCGTTGTATTTATTGTTGCTCTAACTGTTAAATATACTTATTTTGGCCAGGAGATCAGTCTATTCCTCGGTAATTAGATATAGAGAAGATAAATAAATCAATGTGGTTGATAATGTGCATAGGGAAGCTTGTCCGTATGTATCATCACCTATCACAAACCAGGCTAACCCTCTGCTCTCGTTTACAATTACCACAATTAACATTGGCTACTTGGACATTTCCTCTAATACACTCATTACCATTAACGATACTTTATCCATTTGCCAAACTTTTTACATCCATCCTCGGAGTCACTAAATCTGGGACGATAATTATCGGTTTTTCTGTACTTTGTTCGTCCTAAATATTTCTAATTCACATGCCAAGTTTTCCATTAACGATTCTATAGAATTACAGTAAAAGCTAGAAAGATCCGAAAAGTTTTTTTTTGTTGTTATTGGAGTTATATCTGGCCCCGGGTACTGAAGCGAATCTAAATGTTGCGAAAATTCCGGAGATTATTATAAAATTTAAGACCAAGATACATATTAAATTAGATGTTGATTAGGAGATCATACTTTAAAGTTTTTTTTTTTTTCTTTAAATTATCCTCTAAAGATATATTTGGGTATTCAGTAGCGAAGAGCCAGCTACGCCCACAACATGGGTGATCCCACAAGTATTTTAAACGAAAAGGATTGCGAACCCGAATTTGTTTCTTGAATTATCATATGGCACATGCGCCTTTACAAATCTGTATACTTATATATTTACTTTGACAATTCAATTCTATCATCGTTTGTCGTTAAATAAAAAATCCATAAGTTCTTAAAAAATCCCCTCAAAACATATTGGAGATGCCTGAATATTTACCAAATTCGGTCTATAAATAAAGCAGTATTACATAATAACATTATATTCGACTGTTTTATTGTCTCTAGCAACTATTAAATCTATTCTATTTGAAGTGGAAATAATAAATCGTCATTCAATTAAATTTGAAATAAGGGTATATTCGACTGCTTTTTGGTCTACTCGTATCGATTAAAACTATTCTATTTTTAGTAGACATAATAAATACTTAGGCATTCAAATAAATTTTTAATAATGATGCACATTTTGGGCTAACTTCTTAGTTCCTGTTTAGTATCGTGTAGCTTTCACATTCCTCATTGGTGAAAATGCTGTCATAATCTTTAGCCCAACTTTTATTAAACATCCCGCACGAAAATTTAAGGTATTATCGCATATTGAATGAGCCACCCTATTGCCTGTTCTGCCTTGAGCCATTTCACGTTGGGATCGAAAAACGTATCATGCGTAAGAATTTCGCGTATCGTATTTTTTTATTCTATTTTGTCTGTTTGTTACACCATACCTCTGCACTGTGCAATTTTTATATTTGATTGGCGATTCTCGTTACCAGAGACATACGCAGAAAACTCCGTTCTCATATGCGAGCTCGATTCATAAGTTTTTCTTTGCCGTGTTATCGACACAGCCTAGGCTTCCTGGCTCAGTGGTATGTACTTTTGGTTTAAGTCACACATGTGGAAGGTTTATGAAAAGATAAAATTATAGATTTCCTACCTGACGAAGCTACAGAGTATTATTTATCTTTGTTCGCGCTCAATTTTGATTAATTCTCTATTTTGATCTAGATTAATCGGGTATTTTAAATTTAATTTGTGTATAATAAGTTAGGTGATCATGCGGATTCAGAGGCTAAAATGAGGTGTTAAAAAGACGCCGGGTTTATTCATATTACGCGATGTCAAAATCTCGCGGGATTGTTACGGTGAAGGTATAACAACGTGTAATAAAATTCAAAATGTATATGTAGCTTTTATATCACATATTAGCGTATTCATTGGTAGCAAAGTTTTTTTATTACCCTTGTAGCCAGATGAGCGTACGGCCCACCTGATGGTGAGTGGTTACTGTCGCCCATGGACTTTAGAAAGCCGTTGCCTACCGGCCAAGCTACTGGTGTATTATGAGTGTGGTTAAACAACACCATCTTGCCTTATTTGTGCCTCAAAAACGTTGCGGTCCGAAAGTTGAGAGAGATGACAATGGAATTGAGGTTCGAGCTCTGGTCTCAACTTGGGTGGCAGCAATTCCCTCCGTAGCATCTAAGAGATAACAGCTCGTCAGTGAACTATTCAGAAAATGCAATAAAAAAACAATAAAACAACGCTTCCTCTACATAACAAAAAACGATGTCAAACCACAAAGTAATCAATTGTCAAATCAAAAACCAGACTACGGATTTTTTAATATAAGCCGCACCGAATTCACACCCTTCAAATAAAGAACAAATAGGGTGAATTCTCATATAAAAAGCCCAACACACGAGATCTATTCAGACGATATTGCTCACGAGCATCGCGTGTCGTGTCAAGTCATTCGGAAAAATAATTTCCTCGGTACCAACCAATCGCTTTAGAAAACAAATTTAAATTTATCCCGATCGACGATTTTTTTTGGTCTTTTCGGAGAGAGTTGTTAGATCTATCCCGTATCTTGGTGTCCTAAGGTTCCACCAATAGAACATTGGTACCTATCCCGGTTTTACCAGTCGCATTTGTACGATATGATCATCAATTGAGTTTGTTTTAGAGACTTCAGACCTTAAAGGCTTTTTAATACTATATTGTGTTGTATTTATGAGACTATAAACTTACAACCTGCCTTGGAGTGTGGTTATTTAACCTCAAAGTCATCACGGTAGGCAGCGGCTTGGCTTTGCCCTTGGCATTGCTGAAGTCCATGGGCGACGGTAACCACTCACCATCAGGTGGGCCGTATGCTCGTCTGCCTACAAAGGCAATAAAAAAAAAACATCGCGAATATCAATTTCATTCTGGGATATTAGGATATTACGTCGACGTCTAAATTGTATTATGGATAGTTTGTCCCGCACTTTATAGCGGAACGCATGACTGCTCCGTGGCGGAATGGTGGTACCTATGTGCATTTACAGTACGTCCTGCTCTTAGCAATTACGCAACTATTTTAAGTTTCGATTTGAGTATCTAAGCTAAAGCCGTCTTGGGGCTAAAATAAATTTTATTGTATTAAAAGTGTGCACCAATGGTTTATCTTTATGAGGTACTGGAACCGGGTTCTGTGTTCCGATTCGAAGCGTATAGAATACAATAATTGTGATCTAGACTTTGTGCCTTATGGTGAGAGCAAAATTTAGCGTTGTGGAGTCTACATTCCCACTAACCACTTAACATCATCTAGTTTGATAAAAAATCTTAAATATCCCTTGGCCAAGTTGAAATAGAAAGACTTTATCACATAAATTAATAACTCTCCCTTTTACCTTGTCTTCTGCTTTTTGCTGGAGCGGAAAAATTGCGATTGGGCATTTCGAGTTTCACGAGTCATACACATAATTAAAACTAATTTATAACGGGATTTTATTAACTTGATCAGCATCTGAATCCATCCATATTGGTATTTTATAGTAGTTTATTTGATGTTCGATTAACTTGAACATTTGCACGCGTATCAAGGACCGATGCCAACACAAACATTTTAGTACTTTGACCTAGAATCCTGGCTACAATAACTCTGTTGAAAAATTCTTTTGATTTTAAGTTCGGTTTGTTATTCAAGTGCATTTTTGTGATTTTTAAACTGTGTATAAGCATTAACTTATGACGTGGGATTTTGCATCAATTAATTCCAAAGTTTCAAATATGACGTAATTGTTAAATAGGCATTGTAGGCAGCGGCTTGGCTCTGCCCCTGGCATTGCTGACGTCCATGAGCGACGGTAACCACTCACCATCAGGTGGGCCGTATGCTCGTCTGCCTATAAAAAATATATTCGAATACCACGTAAACTGTAAATGTTTCAAAATATAGGATATAGGCGTATAGAGTAGATAATAGATATATAGGATAACTGTAATAAAATCAAAACGTTACAGAAATATTAAAATAAAATTCTAAAAGATTTAGCCTAGATTATTTATAGTTGCACTAGGTGACCCGGTGAACTTTATTCCGCCTTAGAGGCAATAAATGAGCAGACTTTTGATTTTATCAAGGTCAATTTTTTATTTGGATAATTAATGTAAATTAGAAAAGCAAGTATTTTAATGATTCATTATTTATTGGCCATGTGTTTTAGTTGTTATTATTATTATAATTTTATTTCTTGTTCTTCTTCAACCCTTTCACTCGCAATGTTTCGAATTCTAGTTGCATTACGGCTTCGTCGGTAAAGATTTGATTGTGTTGATCGCGGCATGGCTTTCTTAACCTATCTTGGCACAATAAGCTAATAGAAATTCGAAAAAAACACATCAACCGGGCAACTTCAAAATTCTACTATAATTAACCATAGACTATATTACGTTTAGCTGTCAGTTGCGTTTTGTTATACCTCGTCCTATGTCACGTCCCATGGGAAATCCTGTGTCCTTCTCATGGTTCTAAGCCACCTGCCCACCAATTTTCAGCCAAATCAGTTCGGCCGTTCTTGAGTTATAAATAGTGTAACTAACACGACTTTCTTTTATATATATAGATTGATACGTGAAGAAAAAACTTTGTGTCCCTTTTTACGAAAATTGCGCGGACGGAGGAGTATGAAATTTTCCACACTTATAGAGAATATAGAGAAGGAGTACACAATACTAATATTTTTTTTAAATAATGTGTAAAAGATACTTTAAATCAATAAAGAAAACATTACACAGACTACATACCATGTATTTGACGCACACACGCATGCATACTATTTATTGTCAAATTTTGTTCTTGACGTCTGTTGTCAAATTGAGAATAGATTAAATATTGTTTGTCTTTGTTAATATTTTTTACAGTGTAGTCTTGGCGAAATTTGTGATTATAAAAGTATAAAATACAATCATAATAGTGTACAAACTTACAATTCCAATTAATTATAGTCGAATTTCGACTACTGCGGGACCTCTAGTATATATAAATAGATTAAGATTATATTTGCAAAGCTTAATTTTTTCGGACCTCGAATTCAATATCTCCAATCGAAAATAGCTCGTGATCTGAAACAAGTAGGTATCGATTTCGTACAAAAACCATATTGAAGAGGCTTTCCTTGGAAGTGGTCGTTCACAGCGATTGACGTCTGAACTTTGGGAAAATTTCTCAGATTATAAGCCTATATTGATAATGGAATTTATTTTAGCGTCTTCACTGAGTCGAGAGGTATGCTTTATTGGATCCGTAGTTTTTCGAGGAATACATTGACTTAGTGAAATTTAAGCAGGCATTTTATTATTCCCAGTTTTTTTAATAAGTAACGCGTACCACTCGAAGAGTTGTTCTGATGTTAATTTAGTTCGATAGAGAGATAGTTAGTTTAATATCGCACCAATGTCAAGAGGACTTACTTTTTATTGCTTGGACGGGTTAATGCCCCGGTCGTCTGGTATTAAGTGGTTACTGGAGCCCATAGACATCAACAACGTATATGCTACCACCCACTTTGAGGTATGACTTTTAAGTCTTAATTTTATAGCACAACGCTGCCCCATACTTCAAACGGAAATGTATTAGCTACATAACAGAAATAGGCAGGGTGGTGGTACCTACCGATGTAGGATCACAGGACGTTCTGCCACCAGTACTATTGCTAGTACTACCTATCGTAGATATGAAATTGAATGATATTGAAATATCCTTCTCACCAATTCCTAGGGAATGTCTTGATCCATGCAAACCCACAGAACACAACATGTTCTCAGAGTAAGCAGAATTATTTCTTAATATTTGGTGGAACCCTAAAATTAACCTTAAAATGATCGTCTTTTACGTGGCGGCATTAAAACGTGATAATTTTTTTACAGAAAGTCACGAGACTCAATCAAATTGTGATAATTTTTAAATTTACTTTGTAACTACTCGAACGCATTATTTCCAGTCGTCACGAGTCCTAATTGTAATTGCAAATACTTTTTCGGTTTAATCTCGTGTTTAATACATTAATTTTACTGCTTCCGACTTTTAGAGTGGTTTAAAGTTTTACATGGGATTATCGTAAAGCTGCAACTCAACGTCAAACATGCAAACATGCAGAGCTGAAAGTGCAATCGGAAATAATGAAAGGGATTAAATCGTAAAAATGGTTTTAGTTAATATATTTTTTTATCTATACTAGCCTATACTAGTGTATACTAGTAGTATTATAAAGAGAAAAGATTTGTTTGTTTGTTTGTATTGAATAGGCTCCGAAACTACTGAACCGATTTGAAAAATTCTTTCACTGTTTGGAAGCTACACTATTTCCGAGTGATATAGGCTATAATCTTTTTTGAAAAAAATTAGGGATCCTAACTAAAACTCCAATAATGTAACCCAAGGTGTAAAAAAATTACATAAAATATTCTTTACATCGCGTGCCCTGCGAAAACTATTGATGATAGAATAAAATAATGTACAACGACTATGTAGAACACATTATTATTTACAAAAAGTGTCACAACAGCATATGTTTAACTATTATAGTTATGCCGCAATCAGTGTTCTTTTATTTAAAGAAAATAAAACAATGTCAAATATCGTTGAAATTTTTGTTAAAGACCCGAGCGGAGCCGGAGCGTGCCGCTTGTTTAATTATACTTCGATGCACTTCGAATACTCAAATGTATTCGAATACAATTACCATTAACCACTGTGTTCTCTATAAGCTACTAAGACCACCCATACTTATAGTAAACAATATTTCTCTAAGTTTAATACCTGGAAGTAACGATGGTAATGATATAGAGCTAAACTCAACGGAGTCAGACTAAATGGGGTAGAAAAAAAAGATGAGAAAAAAAGTACCTACAGAATTAATCAAAAACAGATCACACACACAGAGTTACGTACGAGCGAACTGAAAAAGTATCGAATACAAAGCGTGGTAGTGATTTTAGAACAATCAACGATTGGATGGTATTGAATGATACGGGAGGAAATTGTGAAATAAAAAGCAGCTGTAAGATCCTAAACGATCTCGTCACTTTCTGCCACGATGCAGATGCAATTTTTGTAAAAATATGTACACAGACATTTCTTCTCGACTGACTTCCGTTTTGATGGATCATCGGGCAATAAAAAGAAAATCCAAATTTGTGTAAGTTTACGTAATTATATAAGTATAAGTTTACGTGGTTGTGTTTAGAACCTGCTTATTGCAGCTTATTGCAGCTAAGAATTAATCTTGGATACCTGTTTAAGGGATAGGACATCCGGTGTACAATACATTGGAAACATCGGCCTAATATCCTAAGGTCGCAGCATTTATGACATTTATGAGCTCCCTAAACTATTCAATACCAGGTAGACCGTAACCAGCACAGTCATCCAGTTATCTGCAGAAGAAAATCTGTTTCCTTTAACGGTTGTAGTGCACGTAAGTGGATTTACAATACTGTATGTATTGTAATAATTTTTAACTAAATGACTTTGTTGAATATTTACCAGTTTGATGTATGAAGATATAGTAAAGATGAGATGAAAAGAGATGAGAAAGATTAACAAATTTTCCATTATTTTTACTTTGACTTTTAATTGTAACCAGCTGACCGTAGAGTTTTTATACCACAACTATCGTATTTGGTTCGGATTACCCTTACTTTATGACACTTGTAACTTTGTTGTAAGTTCTAGAACAAATTTGTTCGATCTGAACCCAGCGCCCTCGTGGCAGCCTAGGGCTCCGGAAATCAGCACGAGGTGCCCGTCGAACACGTGCCGCAATCCACGGCGCCGTATGTACTTTTTTAACAAAATATTATCTAGTCACTCACCGGAACTGATGATCTCGTTGAATTACGCCGTATCACTTGGGAAATGAAGCTTCAGGGCTGGGATTTGGGAGGAAAATTATGGATGGCAAAGCCGACCGTAGCATACCGTAGCAAGACTGTCACACATGAGGGTACCATCGCGTTCGAGAACCAAGCCAAAGTGACAGATGTCAAGTCGCGAATGCCCGTCAAATCGCGACTCGTGTTGCTGTGGTAAAAACCCACAGATTGGTTTTGAACAAAATTACTGTAATTACTTTAGCTTAATAAGGTGATCAAGAGTGACTTCTTTTTTTTAGTAGTCACACACTTAACAGAGTAGTTATGATTGCCATACGGTACGGTATTAGGGAGGTAAATTTCGAAGGCCATCCTACTGCACTCATTTAAGGGACCTTTTGCAGCAGATTTGATCCATATCAAATCTGCTGTAAAAGGTTCCTTAAAGACAAGTTTCATTCCCATGCGTTTGTCGGGAAACTTGTCTGAGGAAATTACGATTCGAGATTGCACCGTATAAAATAAACCTTGCTTAATGCCAAGTTAAATTATCGCGACGATCCGCAAAATCTCAAGTATTATTCTCCAGCACCATATCTTCAACGTTTATTTTTTTCCTTTTCACTCCTCACAAAGCTCATCTTTCAGCAGCGTATAAAAATATGAAGACAGATTGATGTCTGAACGAGCATGGTCTTCGTATTGTGTGTTGTTACTGTTTCGCTACATTTTCAATAGCACTGATCGTTTTCTGTCGTTGACATTGCCATTGTCCGAGATTTAAGTCCCAAAATAATGCATATTCTAGAGTGATTCCATGGCAATGAAGGAATTCCTAACAATTACGTAATTATTCAGTCGTTGCACTCAACTTAATGTCCTGTATGTTTCCATGATGGGCCCGAGGGCATTGCACTGTCCTCTTTCGTGTTCCACCGAGTGGAAAAATGAATTATTCTTCCAATTTAACGAAGCCCCCTTCAATGCCCTCGAAGCAGAGTCGATTTCAATATATGACGAAGTTGCATAAGACATTTTTGTTTGTTCGTTTTATATATTTATTTTAGTATTGATGATTAGTAGTAATAGCGTTTACCAAAAATGGGTACGTGACTGGGTAAATGAGTGTCCAGGCACAATTTGAGGCAGGAACAAATGAGACATAATTTGAGACACAAATCTCTGTTGCTTTAGGTTTTTTTTTAAAGATTGAAAGATAGTTGGTAATTTGAAGGTCTTTCGAGTTTCATCAGAACAGGTGGATGGGCCCAGTGGGGTGTGGTTGCTTCGGGGTAACGCGTAGTTGTAGGAATTTTTTGCGTGACAAACATGCATGATATTAAAATATTATCAGGCCTTGTGCACCCACAATACAACTCCGTTAAATCTACTCATCTTACCAAATCATATTTTACTCAGTCGGTTGATCGATAATTAACTGCATCACGTTTAAAGTTTTACTATCATACTATATATAGAAAGGCTTATTCTAATAAAATTTGTTTTCGTAAAATTAATTACACATTCACTTTACGTTACTTTGGTTAAATGTATGAACTAAGCAGCCTCTGTCTAAATAGCATTAATCGTTAGTTTGACGATTATAAATGCCTCAAACGACAAGCCATCTAAACACTATAAAACAAGAAGAGACATAGAACGAATGCTGAAACGGACTCACAGCAATTCTTTAAGTAAGGTCGATTCAAAATTAATTCCGTTGATTGTAAATCGCAAAAACGGAATCGGAATTGCAAATTTTGTAGTGACGTCCGTATTCAGTATCGACTGTGGAGCTTCATTATCGTCCGATACTCGATTAACCTGTGATAATCGATGTGCGATTTTTAACGTAACACTGGATGTTTAATTTCGCCTCCGTCAAGCGAAATCAATTTAATTATAGAGTACAATTCGATTTTGTATTGCGAGTGATGAAATATTTTTAAAACAATGAGTGGAATGTAACCATTGCATTGCAAACCTGTATAGTGTGACCTTTCCATCGATTTGCATATTGCAGAATTGTTAAAATTTTTCGTCGTTTTTTTGGGTTTGAAACTTGATATTAGCACCTGTCATTTTTGTAAATACTTTGACATTGGCAAAATTAATGCCAAAGGCGTTGGAGCCAAATTATTTAAAAAAAAAAGAAGCATTTAAAATCTATCTGGGATTATCGGCTGCATTTTGACTATATGGCGACTTAGGGATGTGCCCGCAAATTCGTAAAGCCTTATTGCATGCTTTAATTGCGTTACGCTCATTATAAATATTAGTTTATCACGTTTTTTTTTGCTTAGATGGGTGGGCGAGCTCACAACCCACCTGAGGTTAAGTGGTTACTGGATCCCATAGACATCTACAACGTAAATGCGCCACCCACCGTGAGATATCAGTTCTAAGGTCTCAGTATAGTTACAACGGCTGCCCCACCCTTCAAACCGAAACGCATTACTACTTCACGGCAGAAATAGGGAAATAGGTGGTACCTATCCGTGCGGACTCACAAGAGGTCCTACCACCAGACCACCTGTCCTGATGAAGCTCGAAAGACCTTCAAATTACCAATTATCTTTCCATCTTAAAAAAAACCTAAAGTAATAGAAATTTGTGCCTCAAATTGTGTCTCATTCGTTACTTCACGTTAAGAAACAAGAAATAATCAATCGAAGATTCCAGAATAAGACGCCTTACAACGAACGTTCAGTTATTGTATAAAGATCGCTCTGTAACCCGTCTCCCGGAGCTTACATCGCCAGCGCATCTTTATTCATCGCTTTGTTAGTTTGACGAATTAGTTTACGGATTGCTTTTGTTTTGTCTTTGAATTTGTTAGTATTTCATTTGTGGTGTATTTTTAATTTATTGAGTGGAGTGAGAGAAAGCGCTTCTATTTTAAATTGAATTTTATTATTCTATACACTGTTAAATGTTCTGTTGCTCATGTGTGAATAATTTATTATTGTTTGCTTTGATACAGGTTACGTTTTTACGATTTATCTATATATTTATTAAAATCCTAACAGTCAGACGACATTTCGAATTGAATCATAAAAATTATTACCAAAAATATTACACAAATGATAGATTTAGCTAGATGGAAACAAAACTGGCGCGATGGTGACTATGATCCAAGACACGTTGTTAGGGTTTTTGAATCAAAAATCCCTTCATGAAACGTGCCTTATCAAAAACATATAGCACATAACCTTAACTCGATTAGATAGAAAGAGCTTCTTAAATTGTTGGTCGAAGCTTTTGCTGTCAAATTGGGTAACGCAATAATTCGGCATCATAGTGGCCGAACCAACATGCCGAGCTAAGTCATAATTGTCTATGCGACTACAACTTGTTATCACTGTAAAGTGTTATTAGACAATACAATTGTATTATAAAAAAACAAAAGCAACTCGGTACATAACTTTGGGCATCATTCAAATAGTGACCCCGTTGGAAGCGAAAGAATTGCTTGTCAAAATTCCGAAAAAAAAAACGTACCGAGCTTCGTCAGCAATCAGCACTCTGACAAGTGGACAAGATGGCTGGAAGACCATCTGAATTGCAAATACGGAGATCCACAAAGAAAACAAGATAATTAATTCGGAAACACCACTCAGGGGGATTTTGCACAAGTGCTATAGACGTGAAAATTCTTCGGGTTTTGTTGCAAACGTTAATACTTATTATAGGTTTTTTTTTGGCCGATAATATACATCACCTGTCATTTTACTGATATACTTATTTATTCTCAAAAAAATTTTGAGGTCCGTTGCTCTAAATAGGCAGACGAACTCTGGACCAATCTGACTGTAAGCGTGGTTTTTAGAGCCCATAGATATAAGAACACAATAACTATCTTTTTTTTGTTTATTTTTTTTAATGCTTAGATGGGTGGACGAGCTCACAGCCCACTTGGTGTTAAGTGGTTAAGTGGTAAGAGCCCATAGACATCCACAGGGTAACGTATCTTAAGATATGACTTCGAATTATCGATTTAATTTTAGGGTCTGTTCAATACTTTCGCACGCATAACTTCTTCATCCGGACCTCATAGCAATAACATAAGAAAGAATATCATATACGATACCAGGGACTACATATAAAACTTTGAAACTCAAGGCTTCAGCGACAAACTAATGATTTCAATTCGGAATACTGTTCAAATCGCTGAAGTTACATTCTTAAATAAACCAAATTCAACTGAGCACTCCAAATTGAACTGTGTTTTTAATGGATTACAAACGAAAAATGGGAATCACCCGATACTTGTTTTTTTTATTACATTAAAAGTTTAGGTGCTTAGTGGTTACAAGGCCCATAGGTATCAATGCCCGTCTGTCTCAACGGTGTTGCAAGCCGATTGTCCAACACTTGATACAGCAGTTACTGTGGATTCGAATGCCCATGACTATCGCTAGAATTAAGGTAATTATATTATAACGCGGAGGTGTGATCCCTGTGCTTTTAGCCTATAGAAAAGTAGTAAAACTCGAAATTCACAGGCAATCCGTGTATCATTGATAACACAATTCGTTTAAAAGTAAAAAGAATGTACAACCGAGTACAGAATCGAGTATCGGGTCCGGAGTGGTGCGACATGTATAAATGCATTCTCGACGCTTTGAAAACGAATGTTCGGTTAATGTGGAAGCTCATGCTGCTTTCTTTTATATATTTTTTTTATTCTGGTGTTAAGTGGTTACTGGAGCTCATAGACATCTATAGCGTAAATGCGCCACCCACCTTGAGATATAAGTTCTAAGGTCTCAGTATAGTTACAAACGGCTGCCCCACCCTTCAAACCGAAACGCATTACTGCTTCGCGGCAGAAATAGGCGGGGTGGTGGTACCTACCCGTGTAGACTAACAAAAGATCCTACCACCAGTAAATACGCAAATGATAATTTTGCGGAATTTATTTTTATTATACGATGTTATTCCTTCACCGTGGATGTCAATCGTGAACATTCGTTAAGTACGTATTTCATTAGAAAAATTGGTACCCGCCTGCGGTATTAGAACACTTACTTGCTGCAATAGATATACAGTTTATTCCTGCCATACAAGAAAAGTTCCAGTTAGAAATGTAAGTTTTCCGTTTTCCCAATACAACTGAAAATTCGATATTGATTCCGAAAGTGGTCCGTTCTATTTGTCTACAATAAAAACAAAATTTCATTTGAAAATAAAATCTAATATAAATTGAATAAGCTCCATATTTACTTGGACCGTGACTCGTTCTCTTAGCTGTATCTAACGCCTGCAACATACAAAGTATCGAGTCTCTTTTGAATGCAGTCTTTCCACACCCAATCTTAGTACTTTATTTTTCAAACGAAAATCTAACTTATTGCAAATGAATTTAGAATCGATAATACATTATCGCTAGTAGTTTATTGGGAGGTTTTTCGTAAACAATGAATTCTAATACTTAAATGAATAGTTGAATAGTAATTCCCTTAATGATGGTTTCAGTTTAAATACGGATAATTTGAATTGTTCAGTTTGGATTGCTTCGTTTTTCTAGTAAAGCGGATAGTACTTCTATACTATAAGATAAGCTATGCTGAAATACTGACGCTGACTACAAAATCTATTGGAATTTGCGGTCATCGTCAGTATTTGGCATTCAAAATCTGAGACGTGTAGGTCGACCGAAGAAGACATGGATGGAGTATAAGAAAGAGAGGAGTGAGTGTTGAGCTGACGACTGTTAGAAGAGAATGGAAGAGAAAAATTGGTTATGCCGACCGCAACTAGTGGGATAAGGTGAAGAAAAAAAAAAGAAGAGAAATCTGACATGTATCTCTATCATAGAAATGTTGGGCTGTTTAGTGGCCTAGAATAGTGCACCCAATCTCTACCGGCACGGGTCGTAAAATCGAATAAAATTCGTCGGAGAATGGACAACAGCACTCTCCCCGTATTGTATCACTGTATTGTGATAGCGACCTTTACTGGTAGTAGGAGTACTGTAAGTCAGTACGGGTTGGTACCATCATCGAGCCCTATCCTGCCCTATAGTAACACTATACAATTGAGTAACTCAAGGTGTGGGTGGCAGTCATGTTGTCATGTCTATGAGTTTCCATAGCTTAATATCAGGGTATACGCATGTTGCTGCCGACTTTTAGAGTTCATTGCCTTTGTCAAGACTTAGAGAGAGACATACACCAATGCTCCCGGAAAAACCAAGGGTTAGAGCCCATTCTCAGTATTAAGGTTCGGGAAAGAAACAATCTCTGTTGGGTAAGTGGTTCACAATGAAAAAATTCACTTCGTGCTGTGTAAAACCTAATCAATGGTATCTCTCCTATAATGCCCCTTTCCTATAATTTCGCGGAATGTTGGAAAAGGCGGTAGAACACGTCGAGGGATCCAAAGTTCTTTCGCCTATCCAAACTTCATGCCTAAGAAGCTTTGTGGTTTAGTTTAGATTCGTTTGACTGGAGAACACTACAGGATCTAGTAAATATTAGGTTGTGAGTTTTCTTTTTACGTGTCCAAAAAAAAAAAACTAAATGTAGTGTAATTTAAATTACCCGAACACTAGCGGCACGGCCTGGGCGGCTGAAGTAGTCGTCGATTCACCTCGCTGACATTACCGGCCGGGAGCCTTAGGACAGAACTGCAAGTCTGGTTGCAGTGTAGATCACGGTAACCCCCTTGCCTCTCCCGGGTTCTTCCGAGCAAGGATCCGACAGTGGGGCCGGCGTGCAGGGGTTTAGTGGGTAGCCACTGCCATCTTGGCAATCTCACAAAACACTCCGTGGCCCCTCGCCGCGATCACCTCGTAGGAGGATCGGCTCAGACCCAAAACAATCTATACTAATATTATAAAGAGGAAAGATTTGTTTGTTTGTTTGTTTCGAATAGGCTCCGAAACTACTGGACCGATTTGAAAAATTCTTTTTCCATTAGAAGCCGACATTGTCCCTGATGAAAATAGGCTACTTTTTAAAAAAAAAAAAAATTTTATTTTTTTGGTTTCATGTGTGTTTTAATGTTTCCGAAGTGAAGCGAGGGCGGGTCGCTAGTATAATTTAAATACGAAAGGGCAGTAACAAAATGACATCTAACTTAGCGAATTGAAACGCTCAATCTAATTCGGTAGCACATTTATTTCCAGAGAGCGCTTCCGCATTTTGTGAAGATGACGTCTACAATTACAATTTCGTAACTCCTGAATTCGACTGATGGGCCCCTATTAAAACTTCACTCGAACTTCATCCGTAATAAGTCGCATGTATAGAAAAAAAACACTCCAGAGCAAATGTAAAAGTTCGATATGAGGCCAATGGCTTTTCCTTTACGTTATCAAGACAAGACTTACATAAGTTAAAAGAATTGTTTTTAATCAATTATGTAAGGTCCATTTATAGAAGTTATAGAAGTTGTATAATGTACAGTTGTGTGAAAACTCTTTATTCGCGGGGTGTACATATAGTTAGTAAACATGCCGCTAATACAGAAACCGTGAATATGGAAAAGCGCGTTTACAAAAAGTCTAAATGCGAATGAAGGAAGCGCGAAGAAGGAGTTTTTACTGTATAATGTAGATGGCGATATTTTTTTTATTTGACATCGAGCTTCGAATATGGTCAATATGGTCAAAGAACACGAAACAGGGTGTAAATTAGAATTAATTTTTGTGCGTTGTTTGGCCATGAAACTTGTTCGGATCTTAATATGAAATATCAATTTTTATTTACTTCTTTACATAGATAAACCAAAACATTCCTGACTAATGGGTAAAATGCTCGGTATACTCATTTTGAGTATTGCTATTATGACAGTGTTCAAATCTTTCGGGAGGTACAATTTTTTTTAAACAGTTATTTGTCCAAAATGTATTCAAGATGAGCTTTCACCATTAATGACCATACAACTTTTTAAATTGTGTACGTACATTTAGTATTTTGAGCTTAACCGGGTAGATATTAACATCCTGACTATTTCTACTATACCAATATTGCTTCAGTAGCTGATTGCGGGATCCTAAAATGAAATGACGGGATAATTTCCAGTTAATCCTTAGAGCACCGCTCTCTTGGACAGCGTAGAGAAGTTTACGCCTCTTATGACTTAACGAACCAACCTCAAAATAGTTTGAATAGTAAAATATTTCATGAGAAAGATAGTAAATCCGAGCACAGTGTAGCGTATTGTTTATGAATTATTCCTAACGATTTTAAACGATGTGAGACTGCTTGCTGAGTGACTTCTAAAGTATGTGCAAGTTTTTTTTTGTGTTTGAGACGAATCTTCCTCCAATAATTCCGTCAATACATTTTTGGCCTTCCACTGCGATCTTTGTCTTCTACGTCAAAACCACCGATTTTAAACTTTTTAAACCACTCACGACATGTTCTCTCACTCGAGGCAGCCTCATTATATGCTTTTACGAGCAATCGATGCGCCTTGGATGCAGATTTTTTTAAATTAAAAAAGTAAATTAAAGGTTCCCGCAAATGACGCTTATTTGGTTCAAATTTTAACATTTTTGGATTAAAAAAAAATATGATGCTAATACGGAGTTAATAATATGATAGGGTTAAGTTGTTCTTAAATGATCAACTTAATTTTCCAGCCGATTATCATCTGTGAATTCGAACTTAAACCTCGTGCCACACCATCTTTCTCAAAACGGCGGAAACTTATTTTTACACCTTTATATTTTGTAGAATTACAAGATAAAAAGTTTTGTTATCCATAAAGTACTAATACATCTTTAAAAATCAATTTAGATCTTATAAAATAACGTCGATGAATAAAAAAGCCCAGCCATTTCTTATTTCGACAAAAATATAAAAGAAAAATCAATTATCTCTGAATAAACACGTCGCTGAGTAAATTTTCTACACAAAAACATGTCACTTGAAGAAATAGCAGAGGATTTTGTAAAAAAAAAACGTACGTAAGAAAACACAAAATAAATCACAATTCGTTACAGTATCTAAGTAAATCTTTCAGTTACGTTTCCAAAAGACACAATCTCATTGCCTTTTTGTTAAATCAAGGATTATGTAAAAATAGGAGATGGTGAATACTTTCCAGGGACGTTTTGAGCAAACTAATATAACATGTTGTTTCTAGATATGAATGCGTGTAATGAAGGTGTAAGCTTAAATTATTAGCGAAGATGAAAATTCTAAGTTATATCAAATTGTTTTTTTTTATTGTTTAGATGGATGGACGAGCTCACAGCCCACCTGGTGTTAAGTGGTTACTGGAGCCCATAGGCATCTACAACGTAAATACGCCACCCACCTCGAGATACAAGTTCTAAGGTCTCAAGTATAGTTACAACGGCTACCCGACCCTTCGAACCGAAACGCATTACTGCTTCACGGCGCAAATAGGCGAAGTGGTGGTACCTACCCGTGCGGACTCCGAAGAGATTTTACCACCAGTGATTACACAAATTATAATTTTGCGGGTTTGATTTTTATTACACGATGTTATTCCTTCACATAGACATTACATAGGAACATTATAGATGTTAATAAATTTTTACCGTAGCTTTCCTAGTTCATATCTTTCATAGGAAATGACCTGTTTAGTATCTAAGCATAGCACCCAAGCTGGATGCGTCTTGATGGACCTAGGTTGGTAGAGAAGATAGCAGATTCTTTCGCGTTTAGACCGAATGGTAAACAGTCGACGTCGCCCAAAACACGTCATTACGGATCCTCCCGATCTATTGACGGTGCTTTTAGATACCACAAGCAGCGGTCACCGTGCTCGTCGAACCCGTCGCTTGCGACAAAGGGCTCTTGTTAGGGCCAGTGTTAGCATCACTCCGGCTTGAGCCCCGTAAGCTCATCTACATCTTAGGGCGAAGCTGAAATAGCCTCTCAAGGCTATCAGAATGGGTAGGGAAAAAAAAGGAACCGCGCTTGACGTGGCATAAGTGTAACATTCAGAACATATATTGTTCATCAGTAGAGAAAAACATACACCCGGTGCGCTTACAGAAATAATTATTGTCACGTACCATCCGATTCTTCAATGAACTCCTGTCTACGGTGCTATAAACACCATGTAGGAGTTCATAGCGGTTCGCATACCATTGCTAAGGTTGTGTCAGTGATAGGTATGTTGGAGTTTAGATACGTTAGGCCTTTCATTGCAATATCAAAAGATACCTCATTAGCACACTCACCAAAGTCTAAAAAAATAGCGCAAATCCAATCCAAATTTTTAATCACTTCAAGGAACCGACGCAAATCACCCAGGCTTTGCTTTTCATTCAAGATATTTGTGTACGCAGATTACGAAATCGGATGAATATTAAAACCCCGCTTGTATTGAACTTTCGCTCTCAGCTCATGATTGAATGAATACATGATTAGTGATCGTCGGAGCCCGGAGGATACAAATTTATTCAATTCGGCAGTCATTTGAAGAGGTCCAGTGTAAAATTAAGAAGTCTTTATACATTTTGTTTTTGTGATTCGTTTTGGTTTTTCCAAAAACTGTAGTAACTGTCGTACCTATTAAGTGTTATTCATTAAAACACATTTATAAGTACTAGAGGTCCCGCAGTAGTCGAAATTCGACTATAATTAATTGAAATTGTGAGTTAATACACCATTATGAGTCTAGTTTCAATTACTATTATACTACTATAATCACAAATTTCGCTAAGACTACACTATAGAAAAATATTAATAAAGACATTTAATCTATTCTCAATTTGACCACAGACGTCAAGAACAAAAGTTAGACAATAAATAAATAGTACGCATGCGTGTGTGCGTCAAATACATGGTAGTGTGTGTAATGTTTTTTTAAATTGATTTAATGTATTTTTTTGGCATAATTTTGTACTACTTCTCTATATTCTCTTAAGTGTGGGAAATTTCATACTCCTCCGTCCGTGCAATTTTCGTAAAAAGGGATACGAAGTTTTTCCTTCACGTATTAATATATAGATTAGTGTTCTCACTTTATCTCAAAAGAAGCGAATTAGATGGTCCGTGTGAAAGAGGATATTGAAGAATTAGAGAATGGGGATGAGGAAAAGAGGACATTATGCACTGACCCAAATATAGTGGCATAATGAGAACAAGAAAAAGAAGTGTAGTCAGCTTAGTGCTCACTTATACAGGTCAGGATGTGTCCTTCAGCAAAAGAGTTTCGAGACAAGTTACTGTTGGAGAATTGTTCCTAGTTATTTCCGCCTCACATCTGAAAATTAAAACATATTGAGCGCTATTATCCAGCGTGGGCCTTACTTTAAAAATATTGTCTAAGACTTATTTATTGTGATCGTTTAGCTGCAAGAAAGAGTCTTAGGCGCTGATACAATAGATTTTGATCTCTGTATATGCCACACTTAAACCAATTGAGTCATAAAATCGATTTTGCCTCATAATGTATTATACGATACGTATATTTCAAATTCAACTTTTCTTTTCCTACCTAAGCTGATAACTTTGAGAGGCTATTTCAGCGGAACCTTAACTAGTAGGTGAGCTCACGGGGCTCAAACCTGACGACGTTGCTAACACGAACTCTAGCAAGAGTCGTGCTTCGCAGAATCTACCACCGGATCGGAAACGCGACCCACTGAGAAGATCCGGCGAGAAACTCAGTGGGCTGTGCCTGAGGGTTAATTTACTCGTCGAGCCCTTCGTCGCAAGCGACGGGTTCGACGAGAACGGTGACCGGTGCTTGAGGTACCTAAAAGCACCGTTAGTGGATCGGAAGGATCCGAGATGACGTGTTTGGGGCGACGTCGACTGCTTTCCATTCTTTCCGCAGGATCGGGAATGTAGTTACCGGCGGCCACGATGAGAGGGTTCTCGTGTTGTGCTGCTTTATCGAAGTGGTCAAATTCAACAGTTTCAGTAGCTAAACATCAGAAGGACAGAATGCTAAATTCAAGAAAGGAAGAAAAACTAAATCTCCTACAAACACCACTAAAATCTCCATACAGAGTCACTTGTGGCACCTTAAGTGAATTGGCCATATCATTAACATTGTTTCCAAGACTGAGAGGTAAACACTCATATAAATGACTAGCCACTAAAAGCTACTAATGTACCTAACTGACCCTTATTCATCAGGATTGGCCGAGGAATTAGTTAATGAGCTCTTTGCCTAGATACTACGTTGCTTTAGATCGGGTGTCATTTCTGTTTGGCATGATCTTTGATCCTTAATAGATTAAGTTACTGCTTATTTTACTAATTTTTAAACTCTTAACTGTACCCATATCACTATAAGTATTTATATCTCTCCAGCATATCACCTGTATACAATAATTGTCAAGTATTCAACCACACAATTGGCATATAACTTCAGAGCGATGACGGTGTTGTAAATACACTGTTTGGCCCCAAAACACAGCTGGTTTGAAAATTGACCGGCTTGGATTCGGTTTGTGTCGTTTTTTCGCGCAGTTGAATTACCTCAGGGTCTACCTAGCATTAATTGGCTACCAGAGCCTGTAGATATTGGAACGTGAAGGCCACAATTCGTCTCGAGACGAAGATTGTTTACCATCTCAACCGCTATGCAAGTGGTAGGGGGTGTATTTGTTATTTTTTACGGTTGAAGAATTACTGGTGGCCCTGAGGCCTTTCTAGTTTCACCAGGACAGGTGGGCGAGCAAAGGCTCAGCCAGGAGGGGTGGGATTTGCTAACAGCTGCCCGAGCGCTTCCGAAGGATACCTAACAACTCAAGAGCAGCTGCTTCAGAGGTGTATTATGAGGCCACACACGCACGTTTCTTCTGCGAAGTATACAGGGTGCAGCACAGTTTTACACTTTGACTTCGTATCTATGATATAAATGGATGACTGGATTAATGTCGTGATGATTTTGACAGGTTTCGGCGAGCGCTTCGTTTATCTATACTAATATTATAAAGAGGAAAGATTTGTTTGTTTGTTTGTTTCGAATAGGCTCCGAAACTACTGGACCGATTTGAAAAATTCTTTTTCCATTAGAAGCCGACATTCTCCCTGATGAACATAGGCTATTTTTTTAATTTTTAATTTATTTATTTTTTTTGGTTTCATGTGTGTTTTAATGTTTCCGAAGCGAAGCGAGGGCGGGTCGCTAGTCTATATCTATACTAATATTATAAAGAGGAAATATTTGTTTGTTTGTTTGTTTCGAATAGGCTCCGAAACTACTGGACCGATTTGAAAAAATATTTTTCCATTAGAAGCCGACAATGTCCCTGATGAACATAGGCTACTATTTTAAAAAAAAAAAATAATTTTTTTTTATTTATTTCATGTGTGTTTTAATGTTTCCGAAGCGAAGCGAGGGCGGGTCGCTAGTCAATCAATAAAGAGGTAAATAAAAAATTAAAAAATCACATGCTAATGAGCTGAATTATATTTAATTTTTATTATCCATTGATGACTGAGACCTTAGAACTTATATCTCAAGGCGCATTTACGTTGTAGATGTCTATGGGCTCCAGTAACCACTTAACACCAGGTGGGCTGTGAGCTCATCTAATCATCTAAGGAATAAAAAATAATAATAAAGATATTAAAAAAACAAAGTAATTTTGAAATTATCGGTCCTCGATCCGTGAAGAAATTTTCAAGGTAATCAAAAGTTGTGAAGGTGGTTCAAATTAAGTTGAAAGATCCCATTACTTAGATAACGTATACATACAGCTCAAGCTAATAAAATCGTGATAAACATATTTAACTTATTTAGCCATCTAGCAGAATAAAGAGATTAAGGTGATAGGCTTTTTTTTTGTAAAGGAATGATTACTGGTGGCCCGGAGGCCTTTCCTGTTTCACCAGGTCAGGCGGGCGAGCACGAGCTCAGTCAGGAGGAATGGGGTTTACTAACAGCTGCCCGAGCGTCTTCGGAGGAGACCTAACAACTCAAGAGCAGCTGCTTCACGAATGAATCTACTACCGGATCGGAATCGCGGCCCGCTGAGAAGATACATCAAGAAAATCAGCGGGAGGTGATAGGTCTAAAGGTGTGTAAACAAAGTGAGCGAAGTATCAAACTTGATTCCAATCGGGTGTATCATAATCAAACTTTTTAATTACGTTCCAAAAATCTTGATCGTATCCAAAACGCGCCAAGAGAACTTTTAAAGCTCCACAGTAATGTACAAGTTAACTTTTTATTTTAAAAGCTCGCGCGTGGCCGACAACTGCTCCGGAATCGACCATTAGCATCACATATTTATAGGAGTTTTTTTTAAATGTTTTTATGATACGCGCAAGGCCCAACTGAGAAGCTGTGTCCTGTTCACCGAACAAGCAGCGGCTTGGCAGCGGTTTGACTCTGCCCCTGGCATTACTGAAGTCCATGGGTGACGGTAACCACTCACCATCAGGTGGGCCGTGCGCTCGACTGCCCAAAAGATCAATAAAAAAATAAAAAAAATCAACCGCAAAAGCAATAAACCGACTAGTGTGCTTAGTGCGAGTTTTTTAACGTTCTCTATAGCGTAAAAGTTAGCTCATATTTGTATGCAGTTGGAACAGCGCCCCTAGCGGCAAACGTAGGCAAACGATCCCATTCCATACAAATATGAGTTAACTTTTACGCTATCGAGAACGTTCAAAAACTCGCAATAAGCACACAGGAATCAAACCCGGCTACTGTGACGTAATACTACCAACCAGACGATTTTCGATCGATCAGTTTGGACTGTCAAATTCGAAAATTTGCTAAGCAAGTTGTCGCCGAACTCTGTCCTTATTATGAATATTTTATTATTGCCGCAGAGTTATCCATAATCTCTTTTACAACTAACATCTGAGTCGTCTATTATCAAAGGTGGCAATCTGTGCATTCGGACAAAAAAATGTTATTGATATGTCAATACAGATTGATTTGAATATAATTGTCTCCTTCAAAGAATACGGTTCAAAACCTGCATTAAATAAAGGTCAATACTTAACCTGTTATTTATCTAAGATGTCGTTCCGAAGAGTTTTGTGACTGTCAATAGAATACAAAGTCAATAATTCGTTTTTCTGATTTACCAATAATTGTCCAAAAGTCAGATTGCCGGCTTTGATAATAGTCGACTCATCTATAATCTATATATTAGTACGTGAAGCAAAAACTTTGTACCCCTTTTTACGAAAATTGCGCGGACGGAGGAGTATGAAATTTTCCACACTTATAGAGAATATAGAGAAGAAGTGCATTTTTTAAAAAAAACAATAAATCCAAACATACAATAAATCCATAAAAAAACATTACACACACTACCATGTATTTGACACACCCACGCACGCATTCTGTTTGTTTATTGTCAAACTTTTCTTATTGCTTAAAGTCTGTGGTCAAATTGAGAATAGATTAAATATTGTTTGTCTTTAATAATACTTGCCTAAAGTGTAGTCTTGGCGAAATCTGTGATTATATATTTTGACAATAGAATCATAATAATGTTCAAACTTATAATATCAATTAATTATAGTCGAATTTCGACTACTGCGGGACCACTAGTTTTAATTAATATGCACTAAAGAACGATTGATTGATTGAGAAACACGCATGAGATTTTTGGGTCACGAGGAATGTTTCATCCCTATTATTACGGAAACATCAAAAACTAATGTTGCACCCCTAATTCTTCAGTCTTACGTTAACCGCGGTGGGGGTAGAACGTGCCGCCTGTTTTCGAAGCTGAAGTGAGTTCGTTGACGACATTTAGTTGTTTTTTTTTTAAATGTGTGTGGTGATAAATCGAAGACTGTGGGAATGATTATCTGAAAGGTAGGATTTTTGTTATCAGCATTTTGAGTTTTTTTTTTTGGATTTGTCAGTGAATTTTTTGAATGTTTTTCTTGCATAATGTTTTTAGTCATGTAATACAATATTTTTCGAAACATTAAAATTTATTTTTATATGTGATGAATTAAAAAAAAAACATCCATTACTATATTTTGTTTAGTGAATAAACTGGCTCACGAATACAATAGAATAACTGTTGATAACATTGAACCATATTTAGGTGTAATTGTATAATAGTTTAATATAATTATCTTCAAATTTGCCAGTGTTTTTACGTACCAAATATTAATTATTATTAACATTTTAAATAAATGTTTTAACTGTGATTGTATGGAAAATAAGTGTTTTATAATAAATTACAGGATTGATGTCCGGTTATTTAATTATTTACTTAGGTTTACTAATGTTTTAGACAGTTAACTAAAAACTTAGGCTACGGACGATTAGGTTCGTCTTTATTTACCACGAAAACTGTTTTTTATTGAATACATAAAACGTAAGAAATTGCAAAACAATTTTTTTTTCAAGGAAAAGCGACGTCAAAGCGTTAAAGTTATTCTTTTAAAAAAACTCTTTAATTATGGTTTAATAATTTTAATGACCATTTATATTTTTAAGACGATTACGATATACACTTGGAAACCGTTGACCATGGACAGGGGAAATCTGAATTTTTTTATTGGGTGTTAGTTTTAGGTGGGCGGACGAGATCACGGCTCACTTGGTATTAAGTGGTTACCAGGGCCCATAGCCATCTACAAAGTAAATGCCGCCACTTACCTTGAGATATGAGTTCTAAGGTCTCAGTATAGTTACAACGACTGCCCCACCCTTCAAACCGAAACGCATTACTGCTTCATGGCAGAAATAGGCAGAGCGGTGGTGGTACCTACCTCCGGTACTCACAATACGTCCACCACCTAGTAACCACTACCACCAGTAATTACGCAGATTATAATTTTGCGGGTTTGATTTTTATAACACGATGTTATTCCTTCACCGTGGAAGTTAATCGTGAACATTTGTTAAGTACGTATTTCATTAGAAAAATTGGTACTTGCCCGTGAGATTCGAACACCGATGCATCGCTAGATACGAATGCACCGGACGTCTTATCCTTTAGGCCACGATGACTATTATTATCTAATATCATCGATAGACCAATATCCGGGTAAATATCAGACGTTACCCAGGTCTCCTTAAGTCACTTTAAATTCGTCTCCACCATCAGTCTTTGGTAGTGGTATCCCCATATGCTTTAGCATCACGGCTTCAATATTATTACGTCAACGAACGCTGGAGTTAAGCTATAAAAACCCATTAAAACTGATTTTAAAACTACTTCTCCAAGATCGCAAGATAATATAAAGTTTTTATTCCCGAATCATTATTAGCACTAAATATTGATTACCGATACACAGAACGAGCAAAGATACAATTTATAAAAACAATATACGTGATTCAGCATCCAGTGTCAATTAAATCGCAGAGTATAATTTGTAAAATACCATATATGTAGTTATAATAACTAGAGGCCCCGCAGTAGTCGAAATTCGACTATAATTAATTGGAATTGTAAGTTTGTACACTATTATGATTGTATTTTATACTTCTATATTCACAAATTTCGCCAAGGCTACAATCTATTTTTTTTTTAATAAAAACAAACAATATTTAATCTATTCTCAATTTGACAACAGACGTCAAGAACAAAAGTTTGACAATAAATAGTATGCATGCGTGTGTGCGTCAAATACATGGTATGTAGTGTGTGTAATGTTTTCTTTTTTGGATTAATGTATCTTTTATGCATTATTTTAGTGTGGAAAATTTCATACACCTCCGTCCGCGCAATTTACGTAAAAAGGGATACAAAGTTTTTGCTTCACGTATTAATATATAGATATTAGTGTTATTCTGTTTGTTTGTTGTCTCATAACTTCAAAGATACTCATCGTATGGTATTTTCTTTGGTATTCCAGTACATATTCCATTCGGTATTCACGAGTCATAGACATAATTAACAATAATTTTTACGATTTAATTACACTTATTTATGGTCTTTGTAGGCAGATAATCTTACAGCCCATCTGATGGTGAGCGGTTACTGTTGCTCATGATCGACAACAATTCCTGAAGGACAGTCAAGTAGATGTCTACAGAATACTTATTGTACAAAATATTAATAATATTCAAAATATTACAATTAATAATTTTTTTTTCATTGCCCTTATAGGCAGATGAGCATACGGCCCACCTGATGGTGAGTGGTTTCCGTCGCCCATGCACGTCAGCAATGCCAGCGGCAGAGCCAAGCTGCTGCCTACCGTTTATTTTAGTATTTTGGAAATTTTTTAATTAGCATTTTCGAAGTAAATAAATAAATAAATATAAATATAATCTCTCGAGCTTTAGTGGGTATTTTTAGCTTAGTTTTATTTGGGAACAATAACCGACTAGAATTTCAAATTGCTGTACAAAAAATACTAGTTGCCATATTTTATTTAATGTAGGTAGAAAAGCCTTCTCCTGGTGTCTGATGGTAATTATGGATCATCTCAGTCTGTTTCATTACAGAAAAAAAAAGATGATGATACCTACGCGTGGTCCATATGGGGTTAGACCCCGTTCACCTAAATTTGGTGAAGAGTGGTGAGGCAGCCGTAGTACTGTAATAATTAAGTCTTAAAGCTCATGTCTCAAGGACAGTGGCGGCATTTATAATACGTTGTTTATGTCTATGGGCTCAGGTATCCACTTAACACCAGGAGGCCGGACGTCAAGCCAAAAAAAAATTGATAGGATCTATCAGTGCAGACCCAGATTGCGGCCTATACCACTTTTTTTTATTTTTTATTGCTTAGATGTGGTTGACGAGCTCACAGCCCACCTGGTGTTAAGTGGTTACTGGAGCCCATAGACATCTACAACGTAAATGCGCCACCCACCTTGAGATATAAGTTCTAAGGTCTCAACTCTCAGTATAATTAGATTATCTAGGTTTTTCCTCGACTTGTGTCGGCTTTGATAAATATCCCGTCCCGTTTCCCACAGGAAAAAAAATATCTATACCCCAAAATTTTAATGAGATTTTATGTGAAAAATAAAAAAAGAATATAAAATAACTAAATGATGGAGAGAACCCCAGCGTGTGTTACTGTAGTGCCTCTTCTTCCTCATTGTCCTTCTCTATCTATATCTATATTTTATTTGGAATCTATAATTATGATTTTGTTATATTAATTTATTACGAAGGGGCAACGCATTTCATTCTTCCTTAACTAAGTTATTTATTCTGTAATAGAAGCACACCCCGTATTGTGCGAGATAAATAAATAAAAAATGTTTTTCTCTTTGCGAGGAAAATCTAATAAACGATAAAGGCTGGAAGTTGTAGGAATAGTCATAGAATATATATACCTAATGAGTTTTATTGAGTTTCAATGCCGGATGAAATAAACTTACATGGTTTTCCCAGATTCTTTCTTAGCTTTCAATTTACGTCTTCGTATTTTTAATGATTGTTTTCTCTCTCTTTCGTGTGTTATTTTGACTAGGAAGCAATCATTCGCTATGAATCAAAATCAAGGAATATTAAAAGAAGATTTTCTTTTAATTTGAAGTTTTAACCTAATTGTCCTAATATACTCATAGTAACATTTTAAGGAACGAATTTAGTCCATCTTCGATGCTTAGTGAACTGTTTCACTGAGATAATCTTCTATCTATATAAAAATGAATTGCTGTTCGTTAGTCTCGCTAAAACTTGAGAACGGCTAGACTGATTTGACTAATTTTGGTCTTGAATTATTTGTGGAAGTCCAGAGGTTTAAAAGGTAGATGAATAATATGAAAATGCTCGGAATTAAATAAAAATAACAATTTTGTTTATCCTTTGATGTGTCTCCTGTCGGACGGATTCCTTTTTTGTTTTAAGTTTATTTTATACCAAAGTTTAATTATTTTATTTATCGATTGAGGCACTATGAAGTTTGCTGGGTCAGCTAGTAATAAAATAGAAACTCAGAGACTACGTGCCACTGCAACATATGGCATTATTCTTGTTTTAATTTAATTAGCATAAGCTGTTTTAAAAAAAAGTTAAATAAATTAAGTTCAAAGAAGTGAAGACGGTTTGTAATCCATTTCTATATTAAATCA
Organism: Bombyx mandarina; assembly: GCF_030267445.1. NCBI lineage: Eukaryota > Metazoa > Arthropoda > Insecta > Lepidoptera > Bombycidae > Bombyx > Bombyx mandarina. The sequence goes on along the minus strand of NC_143224.1, from coordinate 13,915,652 downwards.
TGTAAGATAGTTATAGTTAGTATATTGGCGTAACTATATTGTAGCGGTATTAACAACTGGTAGAGGAAGTCTGAAAGTGGCACCTGTGACAGAGAAGTTGAGAAGTGCGCATTTGGGATGGTATGGACATGTGATGAGACGAAATGACAATGAGGTTGGTAAGAGCGTGTTAACTATGAATGTGGAAGGGTATAGAGGTGAGGTAGACCTAAAAAGAAATGGATGGATTGCGTAAAAGACGATATGGGTAAGAGGGAGTGAGCGAAGAAACGGTATACGATAGAAGAATATGGAAGGAGAAAACATGTTCCATCGACCCCAGGTGACTGGGAGAAGGGCAGGAGAATGATGATTAACAACTGGTACAACGCCCTCCACCCTATGAGCTTCACTTTTACCACGTGTGAATTATTGCACACATGTTTTTTTTAAATGTTAGCACTGGAGGTCGTAAGCTTTAAATTGTAAGCATAGTTCTCATAATTCAGTCTTCACCATAACATACAAAGGCTGGGTTCGTTGTCTGAGTCAGACCATAAATGATTTATTTATTCGAATGAACAGTCTTTTAGACTTTTTCCATGTATTGCACCATCATTATTCTAAGTGTATAGATTTGATTTCGCTTCATATTTGCGATATGATCGATATTTCTCATAGCGAATAACGAACGGGTGGATAAAACAATCGAGTATATGGCCAATATAGATACAGTATTATATACGTGGTGGTATGACCTCTTGTGAGTCCGCGCGGGTGGATACCGCTACCCTGCCTATTTCTGCCGTGAAGCAGTAATGCGTTTCGGTTTGAAGGGTGGGGCAGCCGTTGTAACTACCTATATACTTGAGACCTTAGAACTTATATCTCAAGGTGGGTGGCGCATTTACGTTGTGGATGTCTTTGGGCTCCAGTAACCACTTCACACCAGGTGGGCTGTGAGCTCGTCCACCCATCTAAGGAATAAAAAAAAAAGTTTTATCGAAAAAATAAATTATTAATAAACAAAAATGAATTTGGCCTTGTTTTGGCCAAGGTTTGGCCAAGGCTTGGCCAAGGTTTTTATGAGTGACAGAATAGGGGTAATAGAGTATTTGATTGAATTGAATGAGGAGCTGAGGCTCTTATGAATAGCTTCCACCATAGACTTTGACATAGTATTTGGTACTAATTTACGATCGATACCTTCACCTTGAGATGAACGATCCGAAACGTCGGAAACACTAAAAGACGCAAAACAAAGTGATTTAAGTGATCTTCTAAAGAATTGGTTTGTTTTTTTTTTGAAGACAAGATTCCTAACAAAAATAATCGGTTATTAAATAAAGAACAAAATGCAATTGAATAGTTTTTCTTTAAAAAAAACTATTTACCGATAATACATACATACATACATACATAATCACGTCAATGCTTTAAAAAAAAAATCAGTTGACAAATATTATTTTTTATAATAAGAAGTCACAGTGAGTAAATAAATAAATAAACAAGGTTTTACATACAATTTGAACGATATATTTTTTAAAGCTTAGATGGGACGACCTCACAGCCCACCTGCTGTTAAGTGGTTACTGGAGCCCATAGACATCCTCAACGTAAATGCGCCACCCACCTTGAGATATAAGTTCTAAGGTCTCAAGTCTACTTACAACGGCTGCCCTACCCTTCAAACCGAAACGCATTACTGCTTCGCGACAGAAATAGGCAGGGCAGTGGTACCTACCCACGCGGACTCACAAGAGGTCCTGCCACTAGTAAAAAGATTCCTAACAAAGATAGTGCTTATTACATAGTTTTTCTTTTTAAAAAAAAAAACGGTTTACCAAAATATTGTTTAATAAAACGTAATCACATCAACGCTTTAAAAAAAGAACATCAGTTGACAAACATTATTATTTATAATAATAAGTCACAGTGAGTAAATATATAAATAAACAAGGTTTTACATACAAATCGAACGAATCCTTAATCTGACAGTATTAACGTTTATAATCGAATACTGATGTAATTGTTGTTCAGTCTAGTGATTAATTGTTCTTTATAAATGAAAAAAGGCTTCTTTCAGTTAATAATTCCTATCAAACGAAACAGAAATTCAATTTTCTTAACGCTTCTTTAAAACAATTACTACATCGGGCAGGCTCACACTGTCCTCGTGCATTATTGAATGTAGAAAAAAAATGTGGTGTCGTGGGACACAAGGTAGGAACGAAGTTCCTGCGGCTAATGTAGAATCGACACAACTTGCAAAAAAAAAAACGTGCTAAATTTTATGTAGGTTTTCTTGATTTTTCTCTTAAATTTTGCTGATTAGTTTTTATTTAAGTATAGGAAAGTATTTAGGAAATTCAGTATTTTAGGAAATAATAAATTACGTAAAATAGAAAGAGAATGGATGAGAGAACGAAAAGAAAGAGGGAGAAAGAGAAAGGTATTATACACTACTCGCTTGTGTATGCGACTGTCGCGCCTGCGCACGTCTCATTTAACGGTTTTATTCCACGCACTTTTTTCCACGGATTTTTTCTTACGGTTTTACTATCACATTTTTTTCAGTTCGGTCGCGCAGCAAAATCCCTATCCCCTCCAAGCCTGCCGTAAGGAACTTCGTTCCAAAAAAAAACTATTACACTATTTCGCAAACGAAGTCAATTAAGCATTAAAACTGCATTTGTCAGTGGAATTGAGTTTCGTGACAACGGATCCCTCGGGGAGAAATGTTTAGGGATGCACGATTTTATTAGGGACCAGTCCTGTTAGTAGGGCTGTCAGTCTTATAAAGATATATTTTGGAATCAAATTAATTTTTTTACTGTAGTAAAAACCTTCATAGCGTATATATGATGTGATGTTTACCGAATGATGCAACTATGTAAAAGTTCAAATATTTCCAAACAGATACGTCCCTAACACACGACCGCGTATGACTTGTAGTGTTCTTATAATAAAAACTAAATTTATGTTCTTACTACATATAATGGTAATGTAACTTTCTACAATATACTTTAAAAACAATTTGGAATGGTATCTATGATAATAGATCTAGCGGTAGGCAGTGGGCTTGGCTCTGTCCCTGGCATTGTTGACGTCCGTGAGCGACGGTAACCACTTACCATCAGGTGGGCCGAATGCTCGTCTGCCTGCTCGGGCAACACAAATAAATAAATAAATGTAGAGTATAGTAGTTCTTGGCCTCACATTGTTTTTTGTTGACAACTGTAACAAAGGTGTTTACGGTAAACAGTAACCTGATTGTACTACTGGCACATCAGCACTGATATGGCAGTAACCATATATTTGCATGCTGCCTTATTTTAAAAATCAATTAAAAAATATTTACAATATTTACTATTTATTCTCATGATTATATTTATGACTAGCGACCCTCCTCGCTTCGCTTCGGAAACATTAAATTTTATTATTATTGATAGACGAGTCCCGCCATGTTGCGCGCGGTACAATAACTGCGGGTGACGCCGCGGGGCGAAGCTAGTCTAAAAAAGTAGCCTAAGTTACTCCTTGTATCATCAGCTACCTATTAGTGAAAGTCTCATCAAAATCGGTCCAGCCGTTCTAGAGATTAGCCGGAACAAACAGACAGACAGACATACATAAAGACAGACAGACAGACAAACATTGTAAAAAATGTTATTTTGGTGTTTGTACCGTATGTATATATATTCATATGCATGTAGTAAAAAGCGGTTATTTCAATATTACAAACAGACACTGTAATTTTATTTATATGTATAGATTTTCGACGCTTCAAATATTTTACAGTTTTATTATTACTCGTCAGCGAACGAAGCGTTAATTACTGTCTTATATTTTCCAAAAGTAATGAAAGACATTTGGTTTTCATAGAAATAACTAGCGGTGTTTTAGGTTTAACAGTTTTGTTTGACTCGAATTTTCATTTTCACGGTAAATTCGGATTTTAAGTCTTAGATAAGTACCAAGTATTATTTATTGAAGTTAGGTTATATTTTTATTTCAATGGCTTCGTTTTCTAAGTAATAATAAAATTAAAATGATAAACCCGAGATTCAATTAGTAAGTTTATAAATACTTTATATTACAATAAAAAAATATCATAAGTGTGTATCTTATACACCATAAATTTTATTTACCAAAATACAATTAAGGTGTAGCTTAGATTCTCACTATTCATTATGATGACAAAACATATCATTCTGATAGAATTGACGACAAAAGAAAAATATTTTGGGTATTACTATTTTTCAGAAATCCAGCCAAAATTGCGGGAAACCTATTTTTTTTATTGCCTTTGTAGGCAGACGAGCGTACGGCCCACCTGATGGTAAATGGTTACAGTCGCCCATGGACTTCAACAATGCAGCATGCGGCAGTTATGGCTTATGATCAATGCGGAAGCGATACTATGCTTTATTTCTATTCTATTCTATCAGCCCACAGACGTCCACTGCTGGACATAAGCCTCCCTCAAGCTTCGCCACAAAGATCGGTCCTGCGCTGCCTACATTCAGCGAATCCCCATGAACCTCAATAGGTCGTCGGTCCATCTTGTGGGAGGCCTACCCAGGCTACGTCTTCCGGCACGCGGTCGCCATTCAAGAGCTTTCTAGCCCCAACGCCCATCCGTTCTACGAGCAATGTATCTTACCTACTGCCACTTCAACGTCGCAATCCTTTGGGCTATGTCGGTTACCAAGGTTTTCCTGCGAAAATATACTTCAGTAGTACCACTGACTTTTTGTTCTAAAATAATTTTTCGGTAGATTAAAGTTTCGCAATCCATGTATACACACAGTAAGCAAAACAGTTTTTAGCTATTGACGACAGGACAATGACCCAAGAGACGTTAGCTTGTCCCAGTTTCAAGAAACATTTTTGGTGATCCTTTATTTGTTACTTCTCCAGTTATCCGAACAACTTTTCCAATTTTTCTTTTCCTAAACGTAACTTAGATCATTATGATATTTAAAAATATAATCAAATCGCTTCAACTGTTGCGAAGTGATGTACTTACCAAAGATGCCAATTAATTTTTATTCATAAAAAATTTAATTACTTAGTATGTTGAATTCATTTCTTAGAATTTGTTATAGTTCAAATAATTTACTTTACGATAACCAAAGATTTTAACTTATAATTGTGTGTCAAAATATTTATTTATCCTTAGAACGCTAAAGTAAATACGCGTTTTGATTTCTCAGCCCTAAAGCTCTCAAAAGAAATCTAACACACAAGGCGTCGAGTGCCCCACGCTAATCGGCCCTTATAAAGACTAGAGGGGGTGGTCTTCCCCCAAATCCTTTTTATTTTATTAACGAGTGACGTCCTATCGAGTTATCCTTCGGTATTTTCACGGTTAGTGATTTATCTTATGTTTGTTTTTTCAAGGTGGTACATTTTTTCATAAGTCGAAGCGCACGAAATGGCCTGTCGCCTTATGAGAAATGATTAGCAGAGCCCATGGTTACTACAACGTGAATGGTGCTGCCCATCTACATGCCCATGACACATAAAACTAATATCTCATTTAAACTTGATTTATTATCTGCTGGTCAGCTAGCTGTCAATGCCACTGGAAGCAGTTTTTTCGATTTCAAGAGTAGGACACCCTGTGCATAGAACAATTTAGTTTCGACTCCATATCTTATATGGGTAGCGGGATTTATGTTCTTATATCTGCAGACTCAGGAAAGCACTTACTATAAGGTGGACCGTGGTTCGTTCTACCAAGGAACGCTATATAAAAAAATATTACACAGCTGTCTGACGAATGAGCTTGCTCATGCAAACTGATCCAAAACATTCTAAAGGTCTGTAGCACGAAGCAAAAATGAGTTAATAAGTAGTTAATGTTTAGGCTAGTTTTACCGCGATTCTCAAAAGCGTTCTGGATTGAACTAAAAAAAAACTGCGTGATATTTTGTATTCAACCATATCCCCGAAAATTTTGTCATTCGCGTTGCGATCGGGGTGTTTATTCGAACCCGCTTATGGGAAATTCATCGCTGTGTCTGCAAATCCGGGACTAAAATGATTCCATTACATCCCTCACGTCACACCTCAGGTAACCCGCACAGTAATCGAATCAGGCGATCATCGGTGAAATCGTATCGATGTTACCGAGTTATCGGTGTATACATTTTTAAATCTCGCAGTGACGGTATATTGGAAAAATTTAAAGGCAACTTAAATTTAATAGGCTCGGATGCAATTTTGTTCTTCTATCACACATTATGTGGAGCTGGCGAATGATATCGTCTTCTTCAATTCAGGCATATCATACGTCGTTTCTGCACTTAAGCCCTTCTCTCGCAGATCCTTCGTTGGTTATTTATTTTTGAAGTTATACTTCTTTAGGCGCGTTATGAAAAATTGATGAGAGTGAAATTTTACGATGCGCGCGCACCGTGACACAAAATTAACAGAATGAAGTTGTCCACTAAATCGCTCTTTACAATACAACCGACGTAACTTGGCGAGTCTGAATATAGCCGCAGGAGAACTTTCGCGCATGTACACTCGTAAAAAAAAGTGTTATTAGCATGCATTTTTTAGTAATATAAATGACCAAATTATTATTTAATATAATTCATACTAAATATTATTAAATTATTAACTTTAAATATCTATTATTAATTATTTTATATTAAAAAAAAAAGAAATAAATTTAATAAAAATTAAGTATAACTTCTTACGCGCGTACATAAGTACACGCACCCTTTTTTATACACCAACAGCAATACACACAAATACATTCAAGCATAAAATGAACAAGTATAAAATTAAGTACTAGTATGTAAGACAGTTACAGGCATGTACAGCAATCTCTTTTCTTATAACACACTATGACATGTTACAGCAATTTTACAAAAAACAGAAAAATAGGTTAAATTTAAATGTTAACAGTACGACATAAGAAAAACAAAATTTAAAAAATAACATGAAAACAAGAGCTAACTACTTAACATTTATTAATTTGGAATCCGTTCCAAGTAATTTAAATTAAATCCTAAGACAACAGAGTTTACCTCTTGCAGTAAACATGATTTATTTGGACACAACCCATCAACCAATAATGTTTCTTTGAAAACAACTGTGATCAACCTGGTGCATCAGAACTTACAAGGTTTGATGGGTAAAGAACTTGAAATTGATTTGTTCCTAGATTTTAATAAAGTCAATGTTCTATGTGTAACTGAACATTGGCTTAAAAAATATGAATTAAATTGTAATTTTAAAAATCACCAGGTTGTGAGTTCCTTCTGCAGAGAGAATGCTATACGAGGTGGCTCACTGATCATTGTTAATAAAGATTATAAATGTAAGGAACGTAGAGACATTGTGAGCCTCTCTGTGGAACGGATTATTGAAATGGCCTGTGTAGAGCTTGAGCGATTCATTGTTGTAAGTGTGTACAGACCTCCTGATGCGTTATATGATTCTTTTGAAAATATTTTGGAAAATGTATTGCTAAAGCTTTCTGTCTCTAATAAACAAATTTTTGTATGTGGTGATTATAATATCAATCTTTTAGAAAACGCAAATACCACTATTAGATTCAGAACATTGTTAAAGTCATATAACCTCCCAAACTTATTTCTAGAGCCTACTAGGACAACGACCACATCGGCAACATGTTTAGATAACATATTTACAAATGTAACACCGATTAACAAAAAAATTATTAATCAATTAACATCAGACCATAGTGGACAATTTGTGTCTTTTGAATCTATTATGAATTCTAAAGATAAAAATACTCTTGTGATTGTTCCTATTAATAAAAAACGAATTGAGAAGTTTAGAAATAATATTAAGCAAGAACATTCAGAAATTATTTATAACAAAAACCCAAATTTATCATACCAGAATATGTTTGAGAGAATTAATATGGTCTTTACTGATGTATTTATTCCTAAAACTGTAACATTAAAAAACAAAACGGTGTTCAGCGAGTGGGCCACCACCGGAGTGTACAAAAGTAGAAAAAAATTGTATGATCTGTACTCTGAAAAAGCTTATAATAATGATGAAACATTTCATCAATATGTCAGGAACTATTCCAAACTATTTAGAAAAGTTTGTTTAGCGGCAAAATCTTTACATTTAAGTGATTTAATCAAAATGCCCCTGACAAGATAAAGATGACTTGGAACATCATTGGTAGAGAAAGTGGAAAAGTCAGAAATAGCCATCAAGAATTCTCGTTAAAAATAGACGATAAATTGGTAACTAGTCATGAAGATGTGGCTAATGCTTTTGAAAAGTTTTTCTCTGACATTCCAGTTTCAACTACCACATCTCTAAATTCATCCCCCACAGCAGCTGAAATATTATTGCATAACCATGTCAAGAAATGCAATGAAATTTTTAAATTTAAGAAAATTAATTCAAACAATATAATAAAAAGTTTTAATAGCCTTAATGTAAAAATACAGCTGACTTGTGGGGAATATCAGTAAAGGTTTTGAAGTCTGTAATAGACATTATTGCTTCTCATCTTGTTAGTATTTTTAATGATTGTATTAAGTGTGGTGTATTTCCTGACTTAATGAAACATAGTAAAGTGATTCCTCTTTTTAAATCTGGTAGTACTGATGACCCCTCTAACTATAGACCTATTTCAGTACTCCCTACGTTGAGTAAAATCTTTGAAAAAATTATTTTGACACAACTTTTAGAACATTTCAATTCAAATAACCTGCTTCATAATAAACAATTCGGGTTTACAAGGGGTCGCTCTACAACTGATGCAGGTGCTTATCTAATCAAAAATATATTTCAATCTTGGGAGGAATCGCATGATTGTCTTGGAATTTTCTGTGACTTATCCAAAGCATTTGACTGTGTTGAACATGAAACATTGGTGAGGAAACTACATCACTATGGTATTAGGGATGGTGCATTGGAACTTATTACTTCCTATTTATCAGGAAGGATACAAACAGTAGATGTGAAAGGAAATAGATCTTCAGGCACCACGTTGAAAATGGGTGTACCTCAGGGTTCCATTTTGGGTCCTTTTTTATTTCTAATATATATAAACGATTTGCCTAGTTTTATTGAGTCCCGACACGAGGTCGTATTATTCGCAGATGATACATCTTTATTATTTAAAATTAAACGACAATTACAAGTCTATGACGAAGTGAATGATGCGATTTCGTGTGTGGTTCATTGGTTCCGTATCAATAACCTATTATTGAATAGTAAGAAAACGAAATGTATTAAATTTACTTTAAAATGTATTAAATCATCTTTAAATGTGAGACAAGTAGATAGTAATGTAATTGTTTCTGAGGAATCATTGGAGCTTGTTGAGTCAACCGTATTTCTTGGTATAACAGTGGACTCCAAACTGCAGTGGGGACCTCATATTCATAAATTGGCGAGTAAGCTCAGCTCTGCAGCATACGCAGTAAAAAAAATTAGAATGTTAACAAATGCGGACACGGCTCGTTTAGTTTACTTTAGTTACTTCCACAGTGTCATGTCCTATGGCATTTTGCTATGGGGCAATGCGGCCGATGTAGAAATGATATTTATTCTGCAGAAAAGAGCTATACGTGCTATTTATAACATGCACTCAAGGGAATCCCTGAGGGAAAAATTTAAAGAAATTAAAGTTCTCACTATGCCATCCCAGTACATCTTTGAAAATTTGATGTATGTTCGTAAACATATTGAGGAGTTTCCTAAGATGTCGGACATACATAATAAAAATACTAGGAACAAACACAAGCTTGTTGTGCCGATGAGTAGGTTACATAAGATACGAAATTCATTCGGGTGTTTGTCTGTGCGCCTGTACAACAAAATCCCACAAGATGTTCAGAACCTACATATACATAGGTTTAAGAAAACTATTAAAGAACATCTGTGCAATAAAGCTTACTATAAAGTCAATGATTATCTAGAAGATTGCACAAAGTGGGAATGAGTTGCTCGCTCCGGGAATTTCAATATTGTAAAATTGTTATGTTATAATTACTTATTGTAATATGAATATTTAAAAAAAAAAATAATATTTAAAATAAAAATAAAAATCTAATATTTAAAAAAAAAAAAAAAAACATGCCCGCTGAGTTTCTTGCCAATTCTTCTCAGGACGGAGGCTAATTCTTGTGAATTGGCGGTAATTCTTTTGACGTTCAACAAGTATGTACTTTCATTTATGTTGAATAAAACTTTTTTGATTTGATTTGATTTGATTTGATTTGATTCTCTCATCTATATCTATACTAATATTATAAAGAGGAAAGATTTGTTTGTTTGTTTGTTTCGAATAGGCTCCGAAACTACTGGACCGATTTGAAAAAATCTTTTTCCATTAGAAGCCGACATTGTCCCTGATGAACATAGGCTACTTTTCTTAAAAAAAAATTTTTATTTTTATTTTTTGGTTTCATGTGTGTTTTAATGTTTCCGAAGCTAAGCGAGGGCGGGTCGCTAGTCAATTATAAACAAAGAAGCTTGGATACTAGTTTGTTTTTGAGACCAGGACACGTGTTGTTAAAAATGTCGATGCCGTCAATTAAAACACGTTGTTCACGAAGTACATCGTCATAACTATTATTAACCATTACACCATAGGGATTTGGCATGAGTTTTAAGAGCAGCCGCCTGTTTCACATCAACCCTATGGTATGGTAGCCAGAAGATGTCCCTTAGTCCTCTTTTACGACACCTACAGACAGATATAGGTCGGTCCAATTCTAAGTCGGGTACCACACGAATATGCAACTATGTTACGCTCATGCTATTATAAACAACAACACAAAATCTAAGCAGCTAAACGTCTTTAAATCTTAAGCTTTAAAATGTTCCACATTGAACTGGCACAACATTATTAGACCCGGCCTTTTTTTCATCTTGTACATGAGATTTTCGTGTCTAGGTGGAGGGCATATGGGTATATGGGTCTTGACGGTCCGCATATGTGGGCAGTGGACCGCGGGCCCAATGACGTGCTTAGGGCCCAACCTATTTAACGACTCCCCTTGCACTCTCTCTTTCGACACTCCGTTTCCGGCCGGGGTCAGAATCTAGACAGAGTAGGAGGGTTCCCGCGGTCAACAGTATAACCAGACTCGCGGCACCAGCCTGAGGATTCGTGACCGACCCAGACGGATCTTTGAGGCGATCATCGATAACCAAAGACACCGATCTTCGTGGTACGGTGACCTCTCAGACCGCCCTGTGGTTCCACTGGTAGTCCGGGATACCCTTCTGGATCAGTATCAGCTAGCGATGATGGTAATACGGACCGCGGCTGTTACCGGTTCTTCCCATCTTCCTAGTGCCACCGTGCTAGAGTGACCGACTGTAACTTTTTTTTCCTGCCTAAGCTGATAGCCTTGAGAGGCTATATCAGCGTCGCCTTAACTAATAGATGAGCTCATGGGGCTCAAACCTGATGACGTTGCTAACACGAACCCTAGCAAGGTGCTTCGCGGAATCTACCACCGGATCGGAAACGCGACCCACTGAGAAGATCCGGCGAGAAACTCAGTGGGCTGTGTCCGAGGGTTATACCCCTGACATTACCGGTCACCGAATGGAAATTGCAAAAGACAGTGTTTATTGATTAACACTTAGTCTAAAAAACACATAAAATACTCTGGCCACAGCTGTCCTCTAAAATTTATAAAATTCAAAACACGTTTCCGACACGGACATCCGTAAAACTCTATAAATTATTTAAGCATCACGTGTCAACGCGTCTATGGACCCGAAACAATACTACAATTTGTGCCATTGATATATCTCTCGAATGTAAAACATAAGTCTATTTAACGAGTGATCTATTAGGCCGCGAGTGACCACCGATTTTTTTTCAAGAAATACCGTAGCATTTTCACTTGATTTTTAGATTCATGCGAAATGGCCTGCTTTGTATTGAAAATATACCACAACTATATAACTGCAATTGTGAAGATTCTCTCACAACAACTCACAAACAAATCGACATAGTTGTCAAACATGGCGGAGTAGCAAAATCCAAATTCTTGATTTTATATCATAGTATTTGTTTGCTTGCTGATTGGTGCTAAAGATAATTGTGACTTAATAAATATTATCTATACATATAAATAAAATTTGAGTGTCTGTTTGTAATATTGAAATAACCGCTTTTTACTACATGCATATGAATATATATACGATACATCACCTTAATAATATTTTTTACAATTTTTGTTTGGCTGTCTGTCTGTCTTTTTTTCCGGCTAATCTCTGGAACGGCTGGACCGATTTCGACGAGACTTTCACTGATAGGTAGCTGATGATATAAGCTTAAGCTACTTTTTTTAGACTAGCTTTGCCCCGCGGCGTCACCCGCGGCACGACAATAACCGCAGGTAACATCACGGGACTCAACTATCAATAATAAAATTTAATGTTTCCGAAGCGAAGTGAGGGCGAGTCGCTAGTTATAAATAAATTATAGGGCTTCGGAGAAAATAAATAAACCATAAGGAAAAGTAAAACTTTATTTTTTCTTAATTTAATGCAATCAATTTATATGAAACTCGAGTGTTCAGATCACTAATACATAGAATACAATTTAGTAGTAACTTTTTATCTGTAGAAGCCAGTTTTATTATATTATTAATACAGAACATAGACGGTATCATACAATCTTAAGGATATTAAAATTTCTACTCCAGACTACAACCTATTTCGCTACAAAGTATGAAACAAGAAACTAATTTTAGCTATAAATTTTAGTCCGTCACTTCGTGTCTCCTGGAAGTGTTCCGGAAAAAAAGCGAGATTAAAAACCATAAATCAAAAGTTTTAGAGACCGGATGTACTACTTGGTTTACGCTCCTACATATTTCCTTATTGTTGCTATTATTTAAGTGACGAAACACTCGTCAATGTTTTTAAAACTCTTTCTGTATCAGCTTCTATAATCTCCATTTAATAAGTCCATTAAATTGGGGATTATTGAAGCGTCATTTAATCACCACAGTTATAATGTAACAAATATGGAATAACAGGAAGGAATAACATCGTGTTATAAAAAAAAATTGTGTGCGTGCAATTTGGTGCACGTGGAAGAAGTGAAACTTCTTTTGCGGTGTGTAGTATTGTGGTTTTCTTTATTTTTCATCCTTAAATCAAATTTGTCTTGTAATAGCGAATGTTGTGTATAAGAAAAAATGAGCTAGCTCGCGTTGTCCTTTCCCTCTCTACACCGTCGAGTGGTTCACGAGACGCTCTTGTCTATTTTCTCACTCCCGCTCTTCCTAAATTGTATCTGTTCTCTCTAACCGTAACGAATTTGTCGCGAGTTAAGTTTTACTCTTAACGCGCCTAAAAAAGTTTCACTTTAAAAGATTGCAGTTCGGGTAATCAGAGCCTAATCGCGGATAGGGTGTCTTGTGAGACCGCAACGGTGGGGCAACAGTTGTTAAAACAAAACCTTTACAGCTCATGTCTCAAGTTGGTCCCTTTTTGGAGTTTACTCCTTTAGAATCGATTTACATATATAGGCCCGGGGTATGAAAATTATGGGGACCAAAATCGTACTAGCATGTCACACGAAATGCGTTATGCGCATTTCGTGTGACATGCTAGTACATGCGCCGGCAGTCCGCCACAAAGCCTCGTACTGATCGCGCGTTTCTCTCATTATTGTATTTCATATATTTGTTAGTCGTTTGTTTTGTGTCTCGTTAATTTGTTAATAATCTGTAGTGTATCGTGTTGTCGTAATATAGAACTATTTCTCGTATTGTTTCGTTTAATTTTTTATATCCAGTAAACTCCAGTCGTGCGTCGGAGCGGACACACACACTTTTTTTTCTACTAGGAGCGCCCTAAATAGCTGAAGGAAATTATCTTGCATCTTATGTCATTTTATATTTAACAATCACACGACTCACAATTTAAAAATAATTCATAATTGGTCACCAAAAGTTCATCTTACGATAAAAATTCTAAAAACTATGTCCGACAAAGCAAACCGCATTCTAAGTTTTCTAAAAAGGTCATCTGACATAAATTAAATCTTTAATTAGCGTGAGAGATAATCTTAACAATTATGGTTTAGTATTCTTAACAGCAACATTTTTTCTAAACAATGTTTCTCAAAGTGTCAGAACGAATCACAGATATATCCGAATTCGATCGCATTTCGGTTTCTTACGCAAAACAACAGTCCTATACAGGTTGAAATACCATTCTTATTCAGCAGGCTTTTCTCCTCTGACTCGTATATACCTCCTAATTTGCTATTCCGTTTCCTTAAAAAAGATGATGGTTGGTTTTGGTACAATTGGTTGGGTGTAATTGGTTCCTGCAACCTAATCTAGGGTATTGTGTACTTTTTATTTATTTATTGTTTAGATGGGTGGACGAGCTCACAGTCTACCTGGTGTTAAGTGGTTACTGGAGCCCATCGACATCTACGACGTAAATGAGCCACCCACGTTGAGATGTAAGTTCTACAGTCTTAAGTATAGTTACAGCGGCTGCCCCACCCTTCAAACCGAAACGCATTACTGCTTCACGGCAGAAATAGGCAGGGTGGTGGTACCTACCCGTGCGGACTCACAAATAGTCCTACCACCAGTAAATCATTAGATATGTCCACATATATCTATAATTTGAGCCAAGAATGTCCCTTTTTTTGTGTGCCGGGGGCCGAACTTCCTACCAGGTCCTCCCGCCTCGAGCCGGTTATGTCCTGAGGCAGTTAAAAGATTTTCAGTACGAAAAATTTAATTTCAATTAATTAATTTAACGTATATGATAAAAGACGTGACCATTCATCGTTTAATTTTTATGGAATATTTTTATTATTTGCAAATTATTTTCACGTTAAAATAAAACAGAGGTATTGGGTGGAAGCTTGTTATAAACCAATATACATCTCAAAATAAAGCTGTCTTTTTCTTCGTCTTTGTTGTACACACGACGACGAAATTTATTTTATTTTGCAGAATAACACGACAAAAGCTTGTCTTTTTAATTTCACTAACAGCGATAAAAGAGAAAAGAGGGAAAAAATGTACAAGATACAAAATTTAACCGAATAAAATGTACAGTTTCAAATATTGCATTTATTCCTTAATTCTACAATTATTCAGAAAATGTGTACACCTTGTATTGCATCCATTCTCAAAAACCTGTTTTATAACATACTATGCAGGAGTCTATGTAAATATAAATCAGTAGACTGGATTAAAAGACAATAAATACAAGATCATCAATTTAGAAGGATTTTTTTATTCACACAAACCCAAGGGATCACTTTGCGTCAGAAATAGTCCTATTTCAGTTATTAAAATGGTATACTATGAATGTTGAAATAATTGTTATTTAATGTACAAAATAATAATAATATTTCCCAGTAAAGGGGCATATTAATTTCATATAATTTGAGCACCGCTGTCATCAAGTTCAGAGATTGGGCTCTAATTTCGCGCCATTTGCCCGCCAGCCTTCCGTGGCATTTGTCACTCTTACAATTCGCGATTTTCGTGTGAAGGCTTAATCTAAAACGAGATCTCATATTTCATTTGAAATTAAATCCCTTGAATTGTGATTTGAGTGTCTTTCATAAAAATAATAATGCCATTTTCCTGAAGATTAATTTTGGCAGTTACTCGGGATTGCCCCTAGGATCAAGACTGACTGTAAATATATTATTATTGTTAGCTGTTCTTGAGCTTAGTAGCCATACATTCAATACAATACAATAATTGTAGCACATGATAAAAAGTTTATTGAAAATATCTCATGATCACACACAGCCACATAGTTCTTTGTATTACTTGATTTCATTGGACTTATTTACAGATTATTTCTAAGACCATGTTTTCTCTTCTATGGAATGAGCCTCCCGCTTCTCTTTTCGCAAAACCCAGGAATTTTAATTCCAAAAAGGTTTTAGAAATACGAGAGTCCAAATAAGTTCAGTAAGTGGTTTTCAAAGTGTGGTACAGTAGCTATTGAAGACTGACGTTATGAGTTAATTTCGATAGCCCATGAGCTATTATATTTATAGTATAAAGTATAAACATATTATATACTATGCTATTTACAGTATAATATATACATTTATAGTAATAAAAATTGGTGCTATGTGGTGGCTACTTGGTGTAAGTTATCACTAGAGAACATAGGTTTTCCACCGTCTACACAGGCACGTAGTGCTCTTTTTGACAGGCGAGTTTAAAGTGACAATTTGTTCGCATTGGCTCATCATAAACAATACAAAGGATTATTACCTTTTCAATTTCTTTTTTATTAAAAAAATTATTAACCCAAAATAAAGATTATCTGAAAGTAATTAGATATTATTTAAAAAAAAAAGGTATTTAAGGAAAAGCTTTCTAATTCCTTTCCAAGACTCCTAATGTTGGCTGCGTCACGATCATCTACATAATATTTTCAATTATTCCGTTCATTGTCCATTAAGAGAACGTGAGAATAAGATTGTAGATGATAGTGACGTCATTAATGTCAAACGAAGACTTGGCGCGTTCTAACAGAAATTTTGATAATATATTCACAGACAAAGATTGTTAATATTAAAACTACTTTACGGCTTAATCTCGTTTTCATTATTGAAGAAGTTCCGAACACAATTTTCGTAGTCACGAATCACTAATGATATTCGTCGATATTTGAATATTATGTTAACTACCGTCTAATTTTGACATTTAAATTTCTTTACAACAGAGAGAACTAAATATTCAGTTCTCGAAAGAAATTCACCTCTAGAAATCGTAAAGAATCTAAATTAATAAACTTTGGACGCTACCGAAATAAACTTACTCTTTGAAGTATTTAATATTGAAATAACTAAAAGAAATCGACGGCTACAGTTGAACGCATCAATTAAACTCACAGGAATGTAAGAAATATTACTAATGAGTTCGTGGGTGAAGACAGAAAATTGTGCAATGAGGTCAGTGCCAGACAAGAACCTCTTCTATCAATTAAAAATTGGTCTGCTGTCGTGGAGATTGGCATGGAAAGGCTGAGTTCGAAAAGTAGCACCTTCCATCTTTATTTTTTTTATTTTTACTAAAAAATAGGTTGAGGAACAAAGAAAAAATAGCACTTAATTGTATTATTTTAGCCTATAGATATAAATTCTATGATAATAAATATAACGTGTATGCAATTAAAACTTTTCCTCTTTGGACCAACAAATTTTACTCTTGTATTGGAACGAAGCTCCTTATGGAACAATGCGGAGGGGTACCCCAAGGGGGAAAAAACGTCCGTAACGTAAGATTTTTATCAGTAATGCACACAATGTACGACTTAACTTTGTAATAACGTACAAAAAATAACATATTTTTTTATCATTAATTGACCACGACCTCAGAGCGTTCGTTTGCGCAATTCACTAACTCTTATGCAAACAACCGTGAATGAAGTGTACCACAATAAGTTCGCACGTTACCGAATGACCGTGGGTTGTTGCGAAACCTCCAGTTTTATTTTCTTTATACCTCGAATAGAACTTAAAATGAATATTTTTATAATAAGGAACTTCGTTCCTATCCGGTGTCCCACGACACCACACATTTTTAATAAAACTTTGATTTTCATTTCACAGTTTGACTGATTTTTCGAACACTTCTCAGTTGATGCGGCTACAATAAATCAAAACCGTAAAAGTAGGCTTAATTATGGCCACGGCTCGTGAAGCAAACAATGCTTTAAAGAAAGCCATCTGTAAAAGATGATGTTTCGTTTTAAAACGAATGGTTTTTGTGCTGCGTCCAAAAACAACTAGGATTTAAAATGTTGTACGAATATTCCACCGTATTTTATGACTAGGCGTGTTTGTTTGGTTGCAGTATATTGTTATTTTTTTTGTGGCTTACATATTTGTGTGCCAAATATTTTTCCGTTTTTGTATTTTACTGTATACAATTAATCACGTGATATTTGAATCCGGTTTGTTAGTAAAGAGAAGATTAGGTGGGATAGGATTATTAGGCTGTCAGTTTGTTAATGCATTTAATTGGATAAGTTATAGTAGAGACGTGGGATACATATTAAAGTATATTTTTATGCCTTTCTTAGGAGTCGAATTTCCTGCCTGGGTGGTATTAAGTTACAGATAAAAGAAGCTTTATTTAAGTTAGCACCTTATTTGTGTAGATGGACTCGAAAAATTCTACGGTAGTGACGAATCTCTGCAATATCGAATTGATTCGTCGTGATAAAAAAAACCTTGCACTGAAATTAACTTTTTCTGGAGCGGTCGACAAGTTGATCATCTAAGTAAACCAACCATGAGAATTAAAATAAAAAATCTCTCGAAACATTTCCAGGGTAAAGAAACATGGTCGGTTTAATTAAAAATCGTTTTTAATCCAAAGGATCGCTCTCTCTCTCTACTTTTCTTGGAGCTATGTCCGGTCGTAAAGAGAAAAAAACTTTTTCTCTTCGTGAATAATCCGCTTAGTGTTGCGTCGATGAGCTTTTGTTCATTTTGTGTTCCTGTTTAGTAAGTACTCTATGGACACCTAGAAATGAACTTTTTTGTATGAAATTGGATAATATTGAACATTTTGAGTAAGCTCACATTCCCAATAACGCATCTTGTGATGTCGGAAGCTATAGAATTTTAATTACAGCATTTTCTTCTTGAATCACAGACATTACTAAAACTACTGGTATATAACTTATATATATACTTTAAATTTTGCAATAGTTTTATCGTGGTTACGGGCAGTAAGTGACGCACGACCCTCTAAATTGAAAATCAACACGAAAATTAACAGTTAGTTTTAATTTAAGGGTACCTACTACAGAGTACTTCAGGACTGGTGCGGTAGTTGATAATACTTGTTGCAAAATATGCGGATGTAGTATTATTCTCCCAATTTCTCTCTAGTTATCATCATCTTAAGAGGTGGCGATGGGGAAATTAGAACTCTACACAGGTGGTCCCCACTGTCCAAATGATTTGGGGTCACAAAACAATAATGTAAATCGCCCCGTCGGACGGTTCTTTGGTTATTTAATTACAATTAAAATTCGAAATTAAAGAAACAACCTTCTTATGATATCTATGGGCTTCGGTAGCTATTTCTCGTCAGATCTATACCAACAAAATGGTCTATAATATTTATTAAGTACTAGCAGTTACAATAATTTCTATAGAACTAATGTATAATAGTTTTAAACATCGGTCATCCAACTAGGCCTCTCCGTAAAGACAGCAATTAGTTTTAGACTAAAGATCCCAACATCAGGATATAGAGCTTAGTACAAATTGTGGAACGTAATAACTTAAGCTCTGTATACTACCGACAGTGAACCTTCGGCTCAGAAGCTCGAAGCACTGTTTGTAAGCTCTTTGAAAGATGGAATTCAAAATTTGCGCTATCTATTTTAGGCACTAGGTTTTCATAAAACAGTTTTTTTTTATTGCTTAGATGGGTGGAAGAGCTCACAGCCCACCTGATGTTAAGTGGTTACTGGAGCCCATAGACATCCACAACGTAAATGCGCCACCCACCTTTAGATATAAGTTCTAAGGTATCAAGTATAGTTACAACGGCTGCCCCACCCTTCAAACCGAAACGCATTACTGCTTCACGGTAGAAATAGGCAGGGTGGTGGTACCCACCCGCGCGGACTCACAAGAGGTCCTACCACCAGTAATCACAAGTTTTATGCAATGATCATTTTTTGAGTGCATAACAATGGTGTTAGGGATTTGAGAATCTGAATAAGTTAAGTCAAATATATACGAGTATGTTCATATCGAAGAGTGAAAGGTTTAATTAATAAAGGTTATTTGGTTTAATCGACATTTTTGCAACATTACAGCAGAGCCATGTAAAGTATAATTTTTTTTAAAAAATAACATAACAAGAATACTTCTTCAACTATATGAATGGAGTAAACTTAATTGAAGTTCAATTAAAAACATCGAACTGTTGATGCTAATATCAAATAAAATGCACCTTTAATTAATTACAAAGATAAATGTTGCGTATTAAGCAAAATGTTTCTTAAACCAAATAATATTTCAGCCCACGATATATTCTTCGGTTAAGATTTTTTTTATTTTTTATTGCCCTTGTAGGCAGACGAGCATACGGTCCACCTGAAGGTGAGTGGTTACCGTCACCCATGGACTTCAGCAATGCCAGGGGCAGAGCCAAGCCGCTGCCTACCGCAAATACTTTTATACTTTTAATTTACTACGTGAAGGATTCTTAAATATGTACGCGAAATTAAGCTACAGTATATATGTATATTGTACCAATCGTACCTATTTTTTATTGGTCTAGTTGATAGACTCATATCTGTTATTGTTTTAAGAGATGAAATCACGAAGGCTTTCTTTCACTCTAATCTGGAATATGAGTGGTAGTTGGCTAAATAAGCAGAATGGTGGTACTGCGATCAACCCATTTACTTTTTTATTAAGTTTAACAATCTCAACTACATCAACGTCAATTCAAAATTAGGTTTTCAATTAGGAATTCAATAGAAGATACTTCAATATATGGTTTCAAAAAGTATTGCAAATCTGTATTGCTAAAATGTGAATTTTTTTTTGTATGTCATCAATCTCAATCATTACGTATAAACTTTCTTCCTAAGATATAACGTGGCTATTGTTATTAATTATGTAAATCTTAATAACGAAAGTCTTAATCATGTTATAGCAGTTAAGTGAGGCTACGAAGAAAAAATATTAATTTCCACATTTCGTTCTACCCTCAAGATTGCAACAAAAGCTCCGCAAAAAGTGTTTAAATACCCTCCGAAGTTGTGACCCTTAGAGCTTTATAGGAGTTTCGAAACTTTTAACTTATTTACGGGGTTAATTTATTTAGGAAAGTGAATGTATTAAAGGACTAAAGAATATTAATGTACCGCCTTGTATAAAGTATTACTCATAATTTATGGGAAAGATTTATTTGTTTTTTCTGGGTCAGATCGAAAATGGTTTTCTGTGTGGAGTTTTTTAGGATAATAGTTTTTGTTGTATTCGTATTTTGAGGTTTGCCTTCATGTGGTGCTTTCACTTTAAAAATACTTTATTGTAGACAAAAATGTGAAGTTTTATTTATTGCAGTGAAATCAATCGTCTTTTCGTCAAAATGATATTTCCCAGGCCAGATAGACAATTACTTATTATTAGGTACAAGAATGTTCTTGATGGATTTAGCTCCAATTGATGATTTTAATCGATACAAAATTAAAGCTAAAGTAGCTCTGAAAACATTTAGAGAAATTTCCATAATTACAAATATTTATTGATATTAATATTCCATCAATAAAATATTGGTAAAATATTGATGGAACATTTGGGAATGGAAATCACAAAGAGACTTTGATTCATTATTTATAATTTACTTAAAGCTAATGCCCAGAATATCGTTTTTAACAAGGTACAAAGTAAATACATTTCTGGACGAGCTTTATATTTGTCACAAAAATTCTATCAAAGGTGTATTACTTCTTTTTTTTTTAGTTGGGTGAGCGAACTCTCCTATCGTTCAGCGTTATGAAGTTTCCAGAAGCCTTAACACATCCTAAAAGTAAATGCTGTCATCAAGTTTGAGACATGAGTTCTAAGTCTGAGTTCTATAGTAAAACTGCTGCCCCACCTTTCAAACCGCTATATATTGCTGCTTCGTGGCAGAAATAGCCAGGGTGGTGGTACTTATATAACCTCGTACCAGTAATTACGCAAAATAATATTTTTACTTGATCTTTATTACTCCATACTACATCATTTGTATTCGCTTACTAGGGTAGTAATGCCATTTCACTTTTAAAGCTATCGAAAATACAAGCAAAGAGAGAAAAAAAAACAGAAAATCCCGTAATGAATCTCTAACTTATCTTTTCCGAATTGAACGTACCTTATCACAGAAATATACGGAATCCCACAAAATACAGAGCATTTTTAATTCCTCAGAGACTAAGCCAGTTAGGGGGAAGTAAATTACTTAGACATCTTTGAACTTTTCTTGGATATCTTTAAGCTTGAATGTAATCCCGTGGAAACAAATGAAGCTATAATTTTTTTAGGTCGTCTTCGCAGATGACTTATGCAGTTCTAATTTAACTGCCACTTACGTATGATTACATGTACCGAGTAAAGATTAACACTGCATTGTCATTTAATTTTAAAGAAAGTGTTTAAAAAAATGGCGTTTGATTGCAATGATTGTTTTAAAATGTAAGTCAAATGAGAAGAAAAAAGTTGGTAACGAATTTGGGATGTAGTACTTTTTCGGCATGTGGCTAAATCTTCGGTCTTCAAAAACCAATCATACCATTGGTAGACTAAGCTACGTACTGTCTCACAAGTACCATTCAAGTAGTAACGATTTGGTTCCAATACTTTCTTTAAAATGTACAGTGGGCTACATGATTCATAGATTTTACAGTAAAAATAGAACGAATTTACAATTAACGACATCTGTAGATTATAATTGTTGTATAGTACATTTTTTATTTATTAAGCTATTGCATAGCTTTTATCGCGGGCCCCAACATACAAGCGCGGCAACCGAATCATGAAATTCCGTAACGGAAAAAACCTAACACCCTTCAATCCGCCTACCATGTAGCTCGCGTTCAACACATTCACACGTTGCGCTTGTGTAGTGTTTGTGAATAAGCGCGTAGCATGACGTCACACTGCATGCGCATCATGAAAAGTCTGCCCATCTCTCTCTCGCGAGGTCTAGCTTATGAGTGTGAAGGGGACAGTGAAGGTTTTGCTTTTATTAATGTTCAATATAGCGTGGTTTTGTTTTATTATTGTTTTAATATTAAATTATCATTGTCTAATTATAATTGCATAAGTTGATAGAAAATGCTATGCAATAGCTTTACTGCGGCAGTTCCCGAGTGCCACACGTTTGTTTTTTTATTGCATAGATAAGTGGACGCGCTCACAGCCCACCTGGTGTTAAGTGGTTACCGGAGCCCATAGACATCTACAAAGTAAATCCCACCACCCACCTTGAGATATGAGTTCTAAGGTCTCAGTATAGTTACAACGGCTGGGTGGTGTTACCTACTCGTGCGGACTCCCAAGAGGTCCTAGTTAGTTAGTTTTATTCCACCTAATTATCGGCAGCCTTGAGGACTAGAGGAATATCATTAGTAGGCGAGCTTACAGGGCCCAGCATGAGACTTTGCTAATGCATACTTTAACCTACATTAGTGCTTCGCTAAATCTACCACCGGATTGGAATCGCTACCCACTGAGAAGATCCGAAGAGAAACTCAGCGGGTTGTGTCTGTGAGTTAAATTGCAAGTAGAACTCTTACGAGCCGAAGTCGATAACATTGTATTTTATTAAATTTTAACAGATAGATTATCTATTAGTAGTAGATTAAAATTAATTTCCCGATTTTATGACGCGTTTATTTATTTATTATTTACGATCTTTTCAATGTCTCACGGCTTTTCTAGTCCCGGACCACTGAGGTATCTGGATATACTGCATAAATGTATATGAAATGCTCACTAATAATAAAAAAAAATAGCTTTGGCAATTGAGAGCAAATTGCGCCAATAGCTTCTATGTTTGATAAAGCATTTCTTGTAGCGATAAAAATTAGATACAAAATAGTTTAAAAAAACTAACAAAAGACGCTTTTATAGAAAATCGTCGAAAAAAAGCGTGGGGTGCTTTTCAGGATATTATCAAAATAACTCTTCTACTCATATCTGTTCATTAAATATTTATAACTACTGATACCATGCACCCCAAACTTTTTTTTACAATAAAATCATTTTTTCTTATACTATTTTTAATTCAAATTTAATAAAGTTTATTTTCTATTTTTTTAGTTGGATTTTCTATAAAAGCGTATTTTGTTAGTTTTTTTAAACTAAGTATTGTTTAATTTTAATTTTTTTGTTGAATTTAAATTTTTTAGATTTTTTTAAATATTGAATTGTCATCGGTGCTTAATAATTATACCAAATTTCGAGTTAATTCGACGTTTTGAAGAGGGCTAAAATCATGTTCAAAGATTCTGTTACATACTAATATACTAAAATGCATACGTCTGAAGCTAATAAAAGCGTATTAAAAATATCTCTTTATTAACATCACAGTATTACAGCGGCTTGAGTATGCTAGGTATTTACCTAAATTCTGAAAGCTAAAAAAAGTGATTGGGTTTTGCTCCTGATATTTTAGACGTTCATGAGCGAAAGTAATCCCTCACCACCAGGTGGGCCGTAAGCTCATCTCGCTAGAAAGCTCTCCACAAAATAAACAAAATAGACTACATTAGAAGCGGCATTACCGACACGCTTCGTGAATAACTGTCCAAAATTTGACATGTAAATTTTATTAAAACCTTATCTACCTCTTTGCACAGAAAACAACAGAGGGCCAGAAGCACAACGTTGACCAAGAAATCGTATATTTAGGCGAATTTTGCCAGTTTTACTGCCGCATCTACATAAGTAGAGCGAGTGAGTGCCATCCCTAATTAATTTAATGATAGCCCTCCTCTGAGGACTGTGATAATATCAATTTAAGGCGCTAACTATGTTCGGCCTAAGCTGGCATTAAGGCGAATTTCCAGAGCGGGTATATTATATTTATTTCAGGAGGTAAACGAGCGAGCTTATCTCTTTCATTGCCGTAAACCAGAAAATATACTTGACCCTCGAAAACCTACTTTGATCAAATATATCAAAGGTTGGTGGTAATTGCAGCATGACTGTTGGTTATATTTGGTCCAATTGAATGGTTAAATCAGTGAGGTCCCACCGTGTTGACTCATTAAAATATAGTAAGGAAGGGTAGATTGTACAAAATTTTTTTTTAGAGTAAACCTACCTTTCCTTCCTATTCCTATTATACCTTACCTATCTTTTGTCGCGATAGTCATCTAATAACATGAGTAATATACATATTTATTTAAAATAAAAAATACATGCTCTGGGATTCAAACTGCTGAATAGTCACATCACTCCAGTACACCAGGTGCATCGATTTGAGTTACTAAAGGAGTATTTTCTTTTGCGTGTCGCAGACGAAATCTTAACCATTTTACACGGTTTTATCTCTTATTTATTATTGTAATTATAATATTTCCGACGTTTCAAATACTTTACAGTTCTCGTCGTTTACAAACGACTAAATTGTTATCGGTTGATACATGAATATTGTGCTAACTATCGTCTGTTTGTTTACAAATGTATTTTTATATTTCTATTTAATTCGTTCGAGATATTCTTAGTTCATTCTGTGTGTAAATTATAAAAGTATGGAAATAGTTTTAATACAAAAATAGACGGTAAATTAGCAGAATTGTCAATTATCAACGAATAACATGATGATAATAAAACCCTCGATATTGAGCCGTAAAACTAGTTTCACATATCCCTAAACCGGATGAGAAATCTTTGAAATAAAACTTCACGAATTTTCTCACGAATTTTCACAATAGATAGTGAATTTAAAAGTCCAAGCTTCTCCTTAACACGGAGCGTCGTTTCACAGAACCGGACGCGGTAGCAATATAGACCTTAGTATAAAGGGCTGTGACGATATAAACGAACACTAAAACCACTTACACCTCAGCGATATCGAGTAGCTTTGGTATGTTATTTATGAATTAATAAGACTTTTGTGTGAATACAATTAATTCTTGCTACGGGCAATCTTTAACACTATATAAAAATAGGATTTGGATCTGGTCATCATCATTCTCTTGTCCTTCTTCCAGTCACCTGGGGTTTGGCAACATGTTTTCTCCTTCCATAGTCTTCTATCATATACCATTTCTTCGCTCACTCCCCTTTTACCCATATCGTCTTTCACGCAATCCATCCATTTCTTCTTAGGTCTCTATATCCTTCCACATTCATAGCTAACACTCTCTTACCAACCTCATTTTTATTTCGTCTCATCACATGTCCATACATCACATGTCCCAAACGCGCACTTCTCAGCTTCTCTGTCACAGGTGCCATTTTCAGACTTCTTCTAACATATTCATTCCGTATTCTATCCATTCTCGTTACTCCACACATCCATCGCAACATTCGCATCTCTGCTGCATACAATTGCCTTTCATCCGCCACTTTAGTTGTCCAACAAGCTGATCCATGTATGATTTGTGTCTGATAATCGGTATTTAATTTATTTCGGGTAAATAAGGTTACTATTTAAAAACTTACGTCTTGATAATCCCACAATTGGATTACCTCACATTCCACTTTTTTTTCCTACCTAAGCTGATAGCCTTGAGAGGCTATATCAGCGGAACCTTAACTAGTAGGTTAGCTCACAGGGCTCAAACCTGATGACGTTGCTAACACGAACCCTAGTAAGAGCCGTGCTTCGCAGAATCTACCACCGGATCGGAAGCGCGACCCACTGAGAAGATCCGGCGAGAAACTCAGTGGGCTGTGTCTGAAGATTAATTTACTCGTCGAGCCCTTCGTCGCAAGCGACGAGTTCGACGAGAACGGTGACCGGCCCATATTCCCCACTTTATTAGAATACCTTAAAAAAACATATGCAGTGGAAGTCTTATATCCCTACCTATTCGCTGACGGGTAGGTTAGCTCACGGACTCAACCTGAGAGAATTTGCTAACACTAGCCCCAGTAGGAGTAGTGCTTCGCAGAATCTACTACCGGATCGGAATCGTGACCCACTGAGAATATTCGGCGCGAATCTCAATTGGCTGTGTCTATGGGTTTTAGTTACATTAGAAGAACGCACCCCACCGCAGGTCGGGAAATGTGTCTGTTTTACTGTAGATAGTATGGTGACGCCTGTATAATCGTACGCATAACATACCCAACTAACCGTATCGGCTGTTTTGTTGTTAACAGAATACAAATATAACAAATCATGTAAAAGTCTTGATACAGAAATAAAACAGCTATCTTAGTCCGCAGAGTAATTCCAGCGGCTCGAGCGCCAGGGTCCACGGTCCACCAGAATGGTTACTCATAAATGTCACAACAACCAATGAGCTGGACAGAAAACCTAGCCAAATTGCTGGTAAGGAGTGGATACGAAAGGCAAGAGACCGAAACGAATGGAGTGCATACCAAGAGACCTACACTCAGCATTACTTGGACTTAGGTTGAAGATGAGGGTCACAACAACACCAGCTGTCTCGAGATTTGAGACTAAAGTTTCTATTTTATTGTACAATCACTGTCCCACCATCCAAGATGGAATCTTCTCAGTCGGACACTCTTGTTAGAATGGTCGTGGTTGTGCTGATGCTGTATGTGCAGAAGGACCTGTTAGGTCACCCATGCTCCCGAGGACCGGCCTCCAGGCGCTTCCAGGTCTGGCGGTTCGAAGCGTTTCGAGTACATTCGACCATAGTGGACTCAGTTGCCTTCTTTATTAGGTCAGTCCAACGGGTTGATAAGCGGTCGCGTGATCTCCTGCCTTCCACCCGGCCTTGGACTACCAGTCTCTCCATCGAGTGCTCTTTTTTGGAGATGTGACCAAAGCACTCAGTTGCACAGTTGAATCAATATGGAATGGAAACTGTTAATAGCCTCCGTAAATAAACACCAGCGGTGCCTAGCGGGCTTGGCCGTAAAGTTCAGCTAATAGCAAACGGTGTGAGTCCTTCTTGTTGGAAACTTGATAATCATCATCTCCACGTATTTCATTGAGTGTCCTCGTTATAGTCATCATCATAATCGGTTGCTCTTGGCAGAGCAGTCGTGGTCATGTAGAATTCTTGCTCATTAAAGCCTTGACAGATGTTTTCCATAGTTTGCGAACCGAGGCCCGGCGCACACACTCCTTAAGTGGGGTTTCAGTAAGGTCTTTCACCTGATCAGTCCAACGCATGGGGATTCGTCCACGCGATCTCTTACCATGTTAAAGTAAAACAAGCTAAAAGTAAGCTTAAAGTAAGACGCAATATGTTCCAAATCAGTTGGATCACTTTAAAGAACTATCAAATTCCATACTCCAGTTCGACATCTGATCTTCGAAAACACACATCATTTCACGGAAAAAATGTTATGTAGTACCGTTATATAATATTATTATTGTCTAGCAGTAAATTCAGTACAAACCCACTATCCTCTTTATCCTGACGCGACATTCTATTAAGGGGTGTAACACAAACACATTTGGTTTTTTCACGCTAAGGAAATTGGTTCTAAAGCTTATCTCACAGAAAAGCATTTCGTTATTTACGTATTTAATGTGACTAGTACTCTTCGTAAATTGGATCAAACGTTGGCTGTTGGAGGTCTTAGGGTCTTAATTGATGACAATATTGGTTGACGTTTTGTGATTTGCGTGTTGGTGTAGAATGGATAATGTTTTTTTCCGATGATTGAGTTAAATGTGATTTATTGTTACTGAAATAAGGATTTTGCTAACGACAGAAAATCCCAGCCCAATTGTGTCTGCTTGAGATATTGGACCAGAAACCTGGCTTACTTCTGTATTTATTTTGTCATTGACATTGAGACACTTCTAAGAACGTGATTAATTGCCAATGTTATTTTAACATTAAGTTTCCTAAATGTTAGTATTTGTGGCGTCAAGCTCCCACTGAAGTCTGTAGTTTCCATTATATATATGTTAGTTTAATACATAAATATAAAACAATTTAAAGTATAAAAAGCTTATGCGAAGTGGTCTCCATTGGCTGCAATACAGTCCTTTACACGTTGAGGCTAGTTATCAATAGAAGCACGCACTCTTTCCATGGGAAAATTTTTCACTGCCAATCGTACGGATTGTTTTAGGGACTCCAAATTATCATGGCGTTTAGAGCAAGCCGTACTCTCTAAAACTGACCATAAATTATAATCCAGCGGATTAAGATCGGGACTAGACGACGGCCAGTCTTCAGCTGTGATGAAGTCCGAAACGTTCGTTTCCAACCAAGACTGCGTAGACCGAGCTTTATGACCTGGCGCCGAGTCTTGCTGGAAGGACAATTCTTGATTATTGAACATGGTGTTGTTAAGTAACGATGACCAGAATCATCCACTACACATCTAGTTCACAATAAAAATAACAAAGTAGATAATGATAGAAATAATGTTTTTTTGACAACAAGCTTTATTGACTCAAAAGAGAATTTTTTTCTGTATTATCAGGGCTGGTTGAGTCCAGAATAAATACCCCATTCCGATATCAGTAGTCAGAGTCCATCAAATATTGCAATCGATACGTATAATGCTGTCATTCACTATAAAATACAATCAACTTTTAAATTTCTCTCTGGTAGCCGCTTCCTTACCCCTCCAAATACACAGGCACACAAATAAACATAATTGCCTCACAATAGAAATAAGTAGGATGCATACAACGCTACCAGTAAAAGCTAAAAGCAAGGTTTTATTTATCGTAAATACTTTTAGTAGTATAAAGTTGAAAGCACAACTGCGTCGTCCTAGGAACACAGTGGGACGCTAACAAATCACATTTTGTGCAGCTTCGGATACAGCGGGGAGTAAAATAAGACGCCTCGTTACAGAAGGATCATTGAAAAGGACATTTTCTTAAGAATTTTTAAAATCCCGGTCAATTTTAATAGCTTTAGAATGATTAGAGAACCTAACTGCTTACTAAGTTCATACATGTTTCATCCTTTGCAAGCTGTTTATTTATTTTGTGTATGTAATTATATTGGTACGTAAATGATATAGTTATTTAATATAACTGTATTATAGGTAAATATTTAATTTCTTCATTTTTCTTCAATTATTTATGAATGTGATTAAATATTTGCTTTCGTTTGATAGATAGAATGTTGTTAGTAAAAACGAACCGCAATATACCTGCTGTATTTTTTCACGACTTGCCTAGATGATAATGATTGTTTAGAAAAAGTCACTTTTAGCGATAAGTTCGCCTATTATACAGATCATACCTACCTGTTCACTTAAGTTCAATGCTAATTAACATTTGGTATGCATTAAAGTAAGCTCTCTCTTTCTCTCGCTTAAAAAGTTACTTTTTTAACATATAAATGAACGCTATCAAAATATGGACGATTTTTTGACGTGGCAACGCCTTATAATTCGATGGAGCCGGCTGCACGCACGAAAAAACATGACTCATGCGGCGTTACCTCGCTTTGAGGCGTTCCATTTAAGGCTTGAAGTGCAAGCGAGAGCGCGCAACGAGCGACAAAGATTCACAATCAGCCTCCGCGTTCGGCAGCGTTCGACATCTGTCTCTCTCCTATTTGAGTGAGCGATGCATCCGCGTGGACAGCTGCCATACAATAATACATCTACATGTGTTCGTCAAGTATGAAGTTCAGTGAAAAGTAATTGTGGTGTCAACTGTTTATAGCAACGATAATTGCTATAATTGAAAAATGAAACCATTCCATCAGTATTTTCTTATGACGTTGTCACGTTCAACTATCGTCAGTAAACCGACTTTACAGACAACAATTTTTTTTTATTGCTTAGATGGGTGGACGAGCTCACAGCCCACCTGTTGTTAAGCGGTTACTGAAGCCCATAGATATCTACAATGTAAATGCGCTACCCACCTTGAGATATAAGTTTTAAGGTCTCAGTATAGTTACAACGACTGCCCCGCCCTTCAAACCGAAACGCATTACTGATTCACGGCAGAAATAAGCAGGGTGGTGGTACCTACCCGTGCGGACTCACAAGAGGTCCTACCACCAGTACCTAATTTAGTTATAGTACCACAAAAGCTATACCGTTATTTGTTTAAAATCGAAATTTATGAAATTATATTTTGATATCACTAAGCATACTTATTGAATATATATTTTTTTTAATTGCGCTTGTAGGCAGACGAGCATACGGCCCACCTGATGGTGAGTGGTTACCGTCGCCCATGGACTTCAGCAATGCCAGGGGCAGAGCCAAGCCGCTGCTTACCGCTTAATACTCTCCACAAGCCTCGTTTGAAGAAGGACATGTCATAGCGCTCGGGAAACACCGTGGAGGGGAGCTCATTCCATAGCTGGATGGTACGTGGCAAAAAATATCTCTGGAAACGCACTGTCGATGACCGCAGTGGCTCCAGGTAGTATGGATGAACTCTACTCCGGAGGCGGGCGGTGCGATGGTAAAAACGAGATGCCGGTATCATCTCGAACAATTCCTCACAGCAATCAATATTAGTTGAATTTCTACCATCGGTTCCAAAGAGTACAGTATTGAGAAGAACAAGCTAATTATCGACGGACTTCTTTTATGTTGTAGGTATTCATATATTTTTATCTCCAAATAAACAATAATTCATCTGATTGTATTTCATACATCACTATACCTTTTATCGTTTCAGTCTTCATCTAACCGTCTCATGCTCCAAAGTCGATCATTAGTCCCATTTCGAAAACTTCGTCGACACAAACTTTTGGAACACAATTTGGACCACGTCCTTGAAGGTCAAGGTTGGTGACGTCATCCAGTCTGTGAAATCCAAGGAGCCTTGTCACCACACTACTTGTACTTATAGAAGAAGCATAGTGAAATTGTATATTCATCTACCGCAAAAATTACTCCTTTATATAAGGAGTCGTTCACAAAAAGGAAAATAATCTCTATTAAAACAATAATGGAGGTCTGAATCGCGCATAAACTTCAGAATAGGATTCGATTTTCATTTTAGTTTTACTTATTTAATATTTTACAATTTTAATATTTTTTTAAAGCGCTTAAAATTTTTGAAAAATATGCGATTTAATAATAGTGGTACTCAACAGATGGTGTTGTTAGCTCTGGTTTTTTTCCTGCCTATTCTAGAAACCTCGAGGGGTTGTACTAGTTTCGTCGGGCGAGTACGTGAGCTCACGGGGCTTAAACCTGATGACGTTGCTAACACTAGCCCTAGCAAGAGCAGTGCTTCGCAGAATCTACCAACGGATCGGAAACGCGACCCACTAACAAGATCCAAGAGAACAAGAAGATGAGACACTCAGTGGGCTCTGTGGGTTAATTTACTGAAAGGTGACCGGTGCTTGAGATACCTAAAAGCACTGCTAGTGGATCGGGAACTTTGAATCGCGCTATGGTTATGGTATGTTTTTTGAAGTTATACTTCTTTAGGCGCGTTATGAAAAATTGATGAGAGTGAAATTTTACGATGCGCGCGCACCGTGACACAAAATTAACAGAAATAAAGTTGCCCACTAAATCGCTCATTACAATACGATCGACGTAACTTGGCGAGTGTGAATATAGCTGCAGGTGAACTTTCCGAACCGTACCGAGAAATACCGAAATTATACGATGTCAAGAAAAGGGATGTCCAATATGCGTGTTTGAGGATGTTGTTTAATCGAAAATTAAAAAAAAAGTTTTAATGGCATTCATTTTTTAGTAATTTAAATGACAAAATTATTATTTAATATAATTCATACTAAATATTATTAACGTTAAATATTTATTATTAATTATTTAATAATAATAAAAAAAAATATATAACTTCTTACGCGCGTACATAAGTATACGCACCCTTTTTTATATAGAATTTCCGGGAAATTAAACATAGCGGACGAATTCCCGCGCACAGCCAACAGGAGACGAAACTTTGTTAGAGCAACAAAATTTAGTTTTTAAATTGAAACTAGTAAGTAAAAGTAACAAACAGGTAGTTCGCAATACGGTGAACTAACAGGAAACACAAACGGACCGCGCCGAGACCGTACCTCTGTTAAATTTTTGTTCTTGTGACAC
Source organism: Bombyx mandarina (assembly GCF_030267445.1). Taxonomy (NCBI): domain Eukaryota; kingdom Metazoa; phylum Arthropoda; class Insecta; order Lepidoptera; family Bombycidae; genus Bombyx; species Bombyx mandarina. Next base: position 13,882,990 of record NC_143224.1, on the reverse strand, counting down.
ATTTTTCCTTTAAACTTTTAGTGATGACAATTTTACTGAATACAAAGCTGAGCGAAAGCTATTTATTGCAAAATTCTCTGCATCCGGACTTTGTCTGCTGCGAACTAGACAGCGGTTCCTCTTTGTAAGGTAATACAGCAATAAAACTGAGCCTGACAGACATCTCAAGGTGGATGGCGTCGTTCACGTTTGTAGTGTGCATAGGTGTCACTTAACTTCAAGTGGCCTGTAAGTTAGTCTGCAGTGGTGGGGCGTCTTGTGTGCCCATAAGGGTAGGTACCACAACCGCGCCTATTTCTGCTGTGAAGCAGTAGTATGTTTCGATTTGAAGAGTGGACAGCTGTTGTACTATAAAATTAAACTTAGAACTCATGTCTCAAGGCGGGTAGTGGCATTTATTGTTGATGTCTATGGACTCCGATAACGACATAGCATCAAATGAGCCGTGAGCTTGTATACCTATGTCAGCAATTTAAAAAACTAGAGTAAAATTCAATAAATAGCCGTTAATTATCAGACATAACATTTTCTAAGCGTTAAATTGAGATTTCATCTGTTACATAAAAAGCGAAAATTTTTGATCCAGTCAAACAAATTTTCACAAGTACTATTTTGTTCAGATCACAATAGATCAAATAAATCACATATTACGGTTTTGGTAAATTTAACCTACCTAATTTACTTAGAATACAAAAAAATATATAACATACCTACTTTGTTTCGTGTTCGCAACGAAAAGTCAAAGCATTACAAAATCCCCTGTAGACCAAACAATGTCAAGACACGTCAATTCTTCGTCACCCGAGTTAATTAATCCAATTACGGCACATAACGAAAGATTTTTTGTGTGTTCCAAGTTCACTTTGTTGCCGTACAATCTAATCAAATCGACGATTGTAACGTGAGATTCGAGGTTAGGGATGGGCTTGGGTCGATATATTTTTTTCTTCGTTTTTTTTTTTTGTACTATATTCGAAGCAGTTATCTGTTCAGGCTTGCACGAATCTTCATATAATACATTAAAGACTTCAACTTCACAACTTCAACAAATACGCACACTGTGAACTCGTTCATACATATAAGCAGTAAAGGTTTTAAAGAATGAAACATGAAATGAAGCATAGTATCAAGAATCTGATTAAGTCAACTACTAGGATACTAAGCTGTAGCTGCATCACTACTTGGAAAGTCAGTGACTTGGCTGTGCTCGAGAATTTACTGGTATTTACATACCTACTCGCAATCATTATCTTGGTATGCTTATAGGGCTATTTTCCTTTGAAAGCGATCCAACAAAAATCAGGACGGAGTTGGTCCTTTGAAAGCATTCACTCGAACCAGGACACATGAAGTTTCCTTAGTTCTCCTTTCCATGTGACGTTAATAGATAACCAGCTTTTTGCTAAATATCCGAAATTTTTCAGGGTCCAAAAAATGTGTGAACAGCGTACTCAAAGTGCGACGTGAAACTTTTTCAACTTTCCAACCATGGGCGTGTTAGATGTTTCGTGTTACTATTGAACTAACGACCTTTTGATATTTATGATGATTTAAATAACAATGCAACAGGTAAGAATGCAACTGACTTACTTACTTGCTTATTCTTTTTAATCATTGAACATTTTTAATTGGAACCTTTTTTATTACTACACATGTTTATACTTAAAACAAAAAGTCAATCTATCTTTCAGCCCTCGGACGTCCACTGCTAGACATAGGCTTCCCCTAGCCTCGCCTCAAAAAAAAACAAATAGTAAAATATTAGAAAAAGTTCTTTTACTAAATTAACAAGCAACTGATGACAAAGAAAATTTAATTTTCGAACCTTCCCTCAATTCTCAACTATGCGACAATCACAAAACTTTATAAATTTATCAACATCGACAAAACATCGTCTCAACTCTAACACAGAATCGAAGTTTCTGAGTGAGCGAACGAGAGAAATCCTTTCTGGAAGAACGAACGTTGTTTTCCCGACGATTTCCATTCACTCAATCTGAGATACGTACTCACGGATTTGTAGACCCGATGTTTGTTTAAGTGAATTCTATGAGATTCTAAAATCTTCTTTTCGTTGAAAGAATGTATCGCTTCTCAAGTATTCTTATTGATTTATTCAATGTAGATTTCAACGTCTATTATTCACGCTGGGGTAATCTATATATATAAAAATGAATTGCTGAACGGCTGGATCGATTTGGCTAATTTTGGTCTTGAATTATTCGTGGAAGTCCAGGGAAGGTTTAAAAGGTGAGAAAATATAAAAAAGCTCGGAATTATATAAAAACAAACAATTTTGTTTTTCCTTTGATGTGTCACCTTGATGTGTCCCCTTGATGTGTCCCCTTGATGTGTCTTTTATTTATCGATTGAGGCACTACGAAGTCTGCCGCGTCAGCTAGTCATATCTAATTTGCTAATTCGTATGCTTTCTTAAATTATAATTTCATTACACGGTTCACACTTGTAAATAGAGACAGCTGGTTATCTGGCTCGCTTATTCTTAATGACCGTAGCGACATAACTATTGGACCCTCGTCTCATTTGTCTTCGATGACAACAGAAAAGTGAATAATTGTAAATACAAGTTAATTTCATATTTCGGAATTCGCGTAATGCGGTTTTATTGTTTGGAAGTGTGGTTCACACTAGTTGAGATATTAGTTTGGTTGCTCGAAACTGTGGCAATAACAATTTTGTCCGAAACTTTTACGTTATGAATTTAAGTTTTAAAATGTAGTGAATTGTGGTATGAGATATGTCTAAAGAAACATTGGGTCTTAAAAGTGTAAAGACTTTTAATTTTATGTACAATGTAGTTAGTATTAGTATCTTTCTGAGGCTCACTTCTAACCTGAGGTACTTACCGAACAAATTTAAATATGAGATCGACCTTGCGATGTTCAGTAATGTCGTTCACATGAGGTCAGTCTCAATTGTAGTATATAATATCTATTTCATCCTTTGAACTGAAAAGCAAGACTACTTCGCAGAAATAGCCAAGAGAGTACCGTATCATGCAGCAATAGATTATTGTCACCAGTAATATTTGCTACTTAACTGACTGATTTTATTTATACAGCACTGTTGTTCCTTCATGCTTTCATGTACGTATTTGCTTACAAAATTTTAAAAATCTTGCCGGATTTCATTCAGAATATAGTTGCTTTTTTTTTGAACGTGCATTGTGTTTTTAATACGTTTTTATTAGCTTCAGACGTATGTATGTTTGTAACGGAATCTTTGAACATGATTATGACCCATTTCAAAACGTCGGATTAACTCGAAATTCGGTATACTTATTAAAGACCGATGACAAATCAACATTAAAAAAAATATTCAACAAATTTAAATTTAGTGCTTTTCATGATATTATCAGAATAACCCTTCTACTCATATCTGTTCATAAAATATTTGTAACTACTGATACCATGTACCTCACGCTTTTTTTTTACAATAAAATCATTTTTTCTTACACTATTTTCAATTCAATTTTCAAAATTCATGTGCCGGACGTTTCACAATTTACTGTTTCTTCTTCTACCAAGTTACTGGATAGGAACGAAGTTCCTTATTATACAAATATAAATTTTAAGTTCTATTCGAGGTATATAGAAAATAGTTATTCGGGTATATATTTTATTATAATTTTTTATTAATAACAATAAATAAATAAAACTACTTTACAAAGTTAACAACTTTATTTTCTTCACTGTGGTTTATAAAAAAGATATAATAATAATATACAAAGAAACAGCTATTTATATAAATAATAATAATAACCGTTATCACGTAGACTATGTCTAATGTAGACACTGTATAGCCATCATTACGTTACGGACGTTTTTTCCCGGTTAGGGTTACGGTACCCCTCCACATCGTCCCATAAGGAACTTCGTTCCAATAAAGCCAGTTTTAGCATCTTCAACGACCCAAAAAAGTCTAATAAGATACGTTCGAAATTTACTTAACCAATTCGCCGTCCGAGATGCGAAAAACCTTTCGGACTTAAAATTTACTTTGCCGAAGAAACTTCGAGCCGTGCTTACTGGAACTTGTACAATACAAAAGTTTCGCCGTTCGTTGCTCAGTTCAATGTTTTATTTACCAATGATTACTTTGTGCCAGATGCTTTCGATTCTATTGGATTCGGTTATGGATTTTTACTGGTTACTATTTTTTTTGGCTCTTACCTGTAATCCAAATAGGGGTGGTAAAATTATGAGTCTGTAGCATAAACTTTTTTTTTTTCTTTTTCATTTTTTGCATAGATGGGTGGACGAGCTCACAGTCCACCTGGTGTTAAGTGGTTACGGGAGCCCATAGACATCTATAACGTAAATGCCGCCACCCACCTTAAGATATGAGTTCTAAGGTCTCAGTATAGTTAGAACAGCTGCCCCTTCAAGCCAAAACGCATTACTGCTTCAAGGCAGAAATAGACAAGTTGGTGGTACCTACCAGAGGGGACTCACAAGAGGTCTTACCACTAGTAAGACAGTACTACTTGACAGATTTTAATTGATATATTGCGAAATATATTTTAACGGCTTTACTGAACTAGTATAAAGAAGGAGAAAGGAAAAGGTTAAAACGACATCGATAGAACTTAAAAATTATATAGCATTTTTATTTAGGGGTTTTGATCCGTACAATCGTTAATGTAACTTTCTTGGGTCTCACGGGGCATTTACGCTGGGGTCCCATGATCACTAATACTCAGTGAAATGTGAGATCATGTGTTCATCAACAAAATTAAGTAAAATCAAATTAAGAATTTTTAAATTACAAATACAGATAGAAGTCGTCGTGGCCTAAAGGATAAGACGTCCAGTGCATTCGTGTTGAGCGATGCACCGGTGTTCGAATCCCAGGCGGGTACCAATTTTTCTAATGAAATACGTACTTAACAAATGTTCACGATTGACTTCCACGGTGAAGAAATAACATCGTGTAATTAAAGTCAAACCCGCAAAATTATAATTTGCGTAATTACTGGTGGTAGGCCCTCTTGTGAGTCCGCACGGGTAGGTACCACCACCCTGCCTATTTCTGCCGTGAAGCAGTAATGCGTTTCGGTTTGAAGAGCGAAGCAGCCGTTGTAACTATACTTGAGACTTTAGAACTTATACCTCAAGGTACGTGGCGCATTTACGTCGTAGATGTCTATGGGCTCTAGTAACCACTTAACACCAGGTGGGCTGTGAGCTCGTCCACCCATCTAAGCAATAAAAAAAAGAACAATAACCGTCATTGTCAATCAGACCAACGAATTACATCGTCAGACGACATTATCAGTAATCCACGAAAATTTAATTCTCGCAAAGCCACAGGGCGCCTAAATAATAACATTATAAATTCTACGTAACAAAAAGGCTGGAATCCTTTCAGTGGAAACAACAATAGCAGTGTATCCGGTCCATAGCTGAAGGTGGGCAGATGTTTTCGCGACCATATCTTTGTAAGGAGGGAAATAATTCTGTTGTACATTTAAAAATGGTGTTTGCCGCTTTCTTTGTTTCATTAAATCTGGGAATCCGGATGCGAAAAGTTGGGATTTGGTAGTGAAAATTTTCCGTCTCCACTGTAGAGTTAAGTTGAAAACGATATGTGAGTCGACTATTATCAAAGCCGGCAATGTGACTTTTGGACAATTATTGGTAAATCAGAAAAACGAATTATTGACTTTATATTCCATTGGCAGTCACAAAACTCTTCTGAACGACATCTTAGATAAATAACAGGTTAAGTATTAACCTTTATTTAATGCAGTTTTTGAACCGTATTCTTTGAAGGAGACGATTAAATTCAAATCAATCTGTATTGACATATCAATAATTTTTTTTTGTCCAAATGTACAGATTGCCACCTTTGATAATAGACGACTCATGTTTGGTAAATTTTAAGCGGCTTCCACATTTAGATCGAAGTTTAAATTGTGTTGTGACATTCCAAAATATTTAAAGCGAAAACTAGTGGTCCCGCAGTAGTCGAAGTTCGACTATAGTTAATTGAAATTATAAATTTGAACACTTCTATAATCAGATATTTCGCCAAATAACATTAAAGATAAACAATATTAACCTATTCTCAATTTCACAGCAGACTTTAAGCAATAACAAAAGTTTGATAATAAATAAAAGTATGTTATATATGTGTGTTTCAAATACATGGTAGTGTATCTAATGTTTTTTTATTGATTTATTGTATTATTAATGCAAAATTAAAAAACAAAATATTAGTACTCTGCACTCCTTCTCTATATTCTCTATAAGTGTGAGAAATTTCATACTCCTCCGTCAGCGCAGTTTTCGTAAAAAGGGGTACAAAGTTTTTGCTTCACGTATTAATATATAGATGTTACCGCGGAACGAATATGAGTTTTGGATAAAGAACACCAATTATTATTGTAACTTCGACCTTATTCCAAGAACAGTAGACCTACGTGTTGTGATGTTTATATAGACAACGACAACAATTTCATAAGGCATTCAATTTCGTCTCCTATTTCCCTATTCAACTGTTCCTTATTACCAAAAGTGAAAAATACATTCGCCCCCAATCAATGAAATCTCGGCTAATTTTGAAATTTTTAAAAGGAGAACACCGGCTTCTTCGCCCAACAAGGCAATTCGCGGCGGCGCCATTTCAAAATTCTCTCTATATGCTAATAAATAAATTTACCCAACAGAATTGATTTGACGTTAGGGTAAATGTTGCTCGCAGGAAAAGCGAGAAAAAGCAATTATCGTTTCACCTTCGTTTGAAATAAATACATATTTTAATAGTTTAAGGCATTTACTGGTGGTAAGACCTCTTGTGAGTCCGCACGGGTAGGTACCACCACCCTGCCTATTTCTGCCGTGAAGCAGTAATGCGTTTCGGTTTGAAGGGCGGGGCAGCCGTTGTAACTATACTGAGACCTTAGAACTCATATCTCAAGGTGGGTCACATTTACGTTGTAGATGTCTATGGGCTCCGGTAACCACTTAACACCAGGTGGGCTGTGAGCTCGTCCACCCATCTAGAATTAAAAAAATAAATAAAAAATAAATCCCATGATACAAGGAAAACCACCCCGAAAATTTATTTCATTATTCAACACACAAAAAACGTGCTCCCAAGAAAATGTTCAAAGGTTTCATGCAAATCATTTCCAATAAAAATCATTTGCCAATTACGGGAATAAAAACAAAATATAAAGTTGCATGTTGTTATTGCAAGATGTTATTTCTTCACCGTGGAAGTCAATCGTGAACAATTGTTAAGTACGTATTCCTTTTCAAAAGAAGACTATTGTGTATCGGTACTAATCAGCCTGCCAAAGCAGCTAAGACGGTGTTACTAACGACTAATGCACTAGATTTTAACAACAGCAATATTTTTTTCAACTATTTCACTGCATCACAGTATTGTTTCATCGTTCTTAAAAAAAATCAATACAAGACCATAAAAAGACAAACATTCTAAAGGATCGTTCAATATAACAGATCATTTCTTTTTTCCTTTAATTAAGAACTAAAAGATCGAGTCAAAGCGACACTCGAGATTCCGATAGAGGCACCCGTCACGTGCGGACGTGCTCATCGTCCACTCGATCGCCCGGTCTTTGTTCGCCCGGCTTTTGTTAGCCCGGCCATTGTTCGCGCGGCCTGTGTTCGTGATACATCTGCCGACCAAGTGTGTTTCCTGGAAGCTTTTATTTGTTTTGTTTTAGTTATTTTTGTGTTCGTGGAACATTTGCCGACAAAGTGTTTTCCTGCAAGTATTTATTTGTTTTGCTTCTTTTTGTAATTTCTGTTTTGTTGTGCTTTTTCTTTGTCCTGTAGTAATCGCGCCGCATTGCCACCTGTGTTCAATAGAACCGCTCAGGTCCGAGAAGTTGGGGCCTCGCCGCAAGGCGAGTGTTTTCAAGACCCGGGGCCGCCCCACCTGGGTACTCAGCGATCATGGACGCTGTATTCGTGGAATTCCTCCGACTTCGTCACCCACAGCTCGCCTCAGAGTTTCTGGCTTTCAAGGCCAATCACACTGCGAGCTCTCTCAAAGACTCCGCCGTGCTCGCTGCTCCTGCGTCGCCTGTACCTGCGTGCAAAGCGTCTACATCGAGCACCGTAGCCTCCGTCGTGCCTGCCGTTCCCGCGTCGCCTATACTTGCGAGTAAAACTACTGCGTCGTCCGCCGTGGCCACCGTTCCAGCAGCGCGATCATCCGCGGCCTCCGTCGCGCCCTCCAAAACTCCTGCTTGTAGGTCACCTGCGCCCGCCTCCTCGTCCTCCGACTCTGACTCGGAGATGGAGGTCGACCTCGCCCCCGCCTCATCGACGGATGGATTCACCCTGGTACAAAAGGGTAAGAAGCGTGCCGCGGAGTCTCGAGCTCTCGCGGCCGCTAAAATTAGCAAAGCCGCGAACGCGTCGCGCCCCCGCCCTCAGACTCCCGTTGCGCCTCCAGCCCGTGCCACTCCGTCGCCGCGACCGGTGGCGCAATCTAAAACTCAGACCCCTCCCCCGGTTATCCTTCAAGAGAAGGCAGCTTGGGACCGAGTTTCCCTGGCCCTTAAGGCCAAAAATATTAATTTTGCCAGCGCCCGTAATCTCGCCAACGGGATTCAAATAAAAGTAACGACACCCGACGACCATAGGGCCCTCTCAAGTTACCTCCGAAAGGAGCGTATAAGTTTCCACACTTATACGCTCCAGGAGGAGCGCGAACTCCGCGTTGTCATACGTGGAATCCCGAAGGAGCTAGATGCCGATCTCGTCAAGGCAGATCTGATAGAACAAGGCCTACCAGTAAATTCCGTGCACCGCATGCACACCGGCCGCGGTAGGGAGCCATACAATATGGTTTTAGTCGCCCTCCAGCCTACCCCGAGGGTAAGCAAATTTTTAACATTCGGACTGTCTGTAGGCTCTCCGGTATTGCCGTCGAAGTCCCCATAAAAAAGGCACTCCTAGTCAGTGCCATAACTGCCAACTGTACGGGCACTCTTCCCGTAACTGTCACGCGCGCCCCCGATGTGTTAAGTGTTTGGGCGATCACGCCACGGCCCTCTGCGCTCGCGACCAAAAAACCGCGACGGAACCGCCTAGCTGTGTCCTGTGCCGAACACAAGGTCACCCCGCGAACTACCGTGGATGCCCCCGAGCTCCAAAAATAAATCGCCGCGTCGCCCGTCAAAACCGCCTCCGAGCTTCCGGCCCAGACATCAAAGCCACGGTACCCTCTGTGCCGAAGGCTAAGCCTGCTTTCGTGCCGGCGTCGGTGCCCAGCGTCTCGGCTTGGGCTAAACCGTTGCCGTACACGAACACGGCTACAACTCTCTCCCCCGCGACTCGTCCCACCCCCGCGATACGTCCCTCCCCCGCGACCTGCCCTCCGACCGCGTCCGAAAATCTCGCTCTAGCGATCGACTTTTTCCAGTCGATCAACTTTGAGCGTGTTAACGCTTTGGGTGACGCCATTCGCGCCGCCTCCACTGCACAACATTTCATCGCCGTTGTGCAAGAATACGCTGACGTATACGCGTCGTTAAATACGTACGTCCTCCCCTCACTCCGCCGGTAATCAATGGCGTACATTAGTAGAATAAAACCCTTATCCGTAACAATAGGATTTTTTAACGCTTACGGTCTCGCAAATCAACGTGATCAGGTTTGTGATTTTTTGCGTGACCATCAAATTGACATTTTCTTAGTGCAGGAGACCCTACTTAAGCCCGCGCGCCGTGACCCTAAAATCGCGAACTATAACATGGTCAGGAACGACAGGCTCTCTGCCCGTGGTGGTGGTACCGTTATTTACTATAGAAGAGCCCTGCATTGCGTCCCGCTCGATCCTCCCGCGCTCGCTAATATCGAAGCATCAGTGTGCCGAATCTCACTGACGGGACACGCGCCGATCGTTATCGCGTCCGTTTATCTTCCACCGGATAAGATCGTTCTAAGCAGTGATATTGAGGCGCTGCTCGGTATGGGGAGCTCTGTCATTCTGGCGGGCGACCTAAATTGTAAACACATCAGGTGGAACTCACACACCACAACTCCGAATGGCAGGCGGCTTGACGCGTTAGTCGATGATCTCGCTTTCGATATCGTCGCTCCGTTAACCCCGACTCACTACCCGCTAAATATCGCGCATCGCCCGGATATACTCGACATAGCGTTATTAAAAAACGTAACTCTGCGCTTACACTCGATCGAAGTAGTTTCAGAGTTAGATTCAGACCACCGTCCCGTCGTCATGAAGCTCGGTCGCGCTCCCGATTCCGTTCCCGTCACGAGGACTGTGGTGGATTGGCACACGCTGGGCATCAGCCTGGCTGAATCTGATCCACCATCGCTCCCGTTTAACCCGGACTCTACCCCGTCTCCTCAGGATACCGCTGAAGCCATAGACATCTTAACATCACACATCACCTCGACATTAGATAGGTCATCGAAACAAGTTGTAGCGGAGGACTTCCTTCACCGCTTCAAATTGTCCGACGATATTAGGGAACTCCTTAGAGCTAAGAACGCCTCGATACGCGCCTACGACAGGTATCCTACCGCGGAAAATCGTATTCGAATGCGTGCCCTACAACGCGACGTAAAGTCTCGCATCGCCGAAGTCCGAGATGCCAGATGGTCTGGTTTCTTAGAAGGACTCGCGCCCTCCCAAAGGTCTTACTACCGCTTAGCTCGTACTCTCAAATCGGATACGGTAGTAACTATGCCCCCCCTTGTAGGCCCCTCAGGCCGACTCGCGGCCTTTGATGATGACGAAAAAGCAGAGCTGCTGGCCGATACATTGCAAACCCAGTGCACGCCCAGCACTCAATCCGTGGACCCTGTTCATGTAGAATTTGTAGACAGTGAGGTAGAACGCAGAGCCTCCTTGCCACCCTCGGATGCGTTACCACCCGTCACCCCGATGGAAGTTAAAGACTTGATCAAAGACCTACGTCCTCGCAAGGCTCCCGGTTCCGACGGTATATCTAACCGCGTTATTAAACTTCTACCCGTCCAACTCATCGTGATGTTGGCATCTATTTTCAATGCCGCTATGGCGAACTGTATCTTTCCCGCGGTGTGGAAAGAAGCGGACGTTATCGGCATACATAAACCCGGTAAACCAAAAAATCATCCGACGAGCTACCGCCCGATTAGCCTCCTCATGTCTCTAGGCAAACTGTATGAGCGTCTGCTCTACAAGCGCCTCAGAGATTTCGTCTCATCCAAGGGCATTCTCATCGATGAACAATTCGGATTCCGTACAAATCACTCATGCGTTCAACAGGTGCACCGCCTCACGGAGCACATTCTTGTGGGGCTTAATCGACCAAAACCATTATACACGGGAGCTCTCTTCTTCGACGTCGCAAAAGCGTTCGACAAAGTCTGGCACAATGGTTTGATTTTCAAACTATTCAACATGGGCGTGCCGGATAGTCTCGTGCTCATCATACGGGACTTCTTGTCGAACCGCTCTTTTCGATATCGAGTCGAGGGAACCCGCTCCTCCCCACGACCTCTCACAGCTGGAGTCCCGCAAGGCTCTGTCCTCTCACCCCTCCTATTTAGCTTATTCGTCAACGATATTCCCCGGTCGCCGCCGACCCATTTAGCTTTATTCGCCGACGACACGACTGTTTACTATTCTAGTAGAAATAAGTCCCTAATCGCGAAGAAGCTTCAGAGCGCAGCCCTAGCCCTAGGACAGTGGTTCCGAAAATGGCGCATAGACATCAACCCAGCGAAAAGTACTGCGGTGCTATTTCAGAGGGGAAGCTCCACACGGATTTCCTCCCGGATTAGGAGGAGGAATCTCACACCCCCGATTACTCTCTTTAGACAACCCATACCCTGGGCCAGGAAGGTCAAGTACCTGGGCGTTACCCTGGATGCATCGATGACATTCCGCCCGCATATAAAATCAGTCCGTGACCGTGCCGCGTTTATTCTCGGTAGACTCTACCCCATGATCTGTAAGCGGAGTAAAATGTCCCTTCGGAACAAGGTGACACTTTACAAAACTTGCATAAGGCCCGTCATGACTTACGCGAGTGTGGTGTTCGCTCACGCGGCCCGCACACACATAGACACCCTCCAATCCCTACAATCCCGCTTTTGCAGGTTAGCTGTCGGCGCTCCGTGGTTCGTGAGGAACGTTGACCTACACGACGACCTGGGCCTCGAATCAATTCGGAAATACATGAAGTCAGCGTCGGAACGATACTTCGATAAGGCTATGCGTCATGATAATCGCCTTATCGTTGCCGCCGCTGACTACTCTCCGAATCCTGATCATGCAGGAGCCAGTCACCGTCGACGCCCTAGACACGTCCTTACGGATCCATCAGATCCAATAACCTTTGCATTAGACGCCTTCAGCTCTAATACTAGGGGCAGGCTTAGGGACCCCGGTAACCGTACTCGTCGAACTCGACAAAGAGGTCGACGTGCAACCTAACCCATGCATCAGCCCGCTGAGTTTCTCGCCGGATCTTCTCAGCGGGTCGCGATTCCGATCCGGTAGTAGATTCATTCGCGAAACAATTGCTCTTGAGTTGTTAGGTCTCCTTCGGAGGCGCTCGGGCAGTTGTTAGCAAATCCCACCCCTCTTGGCTGAGCCTTTGCTCGCCCACCTGTCCTGGTGAAACTGGAAAGGCCTTCGGGTCACCAGTAAACTTTCAATCATAAAAAAAAAAAGCGACACTCGAGACCTCAAAGAAGCTGCGAAGCACATAAAAGGGAGTGCGAGAAGAGTCATTAATCACAACGGTCGCGGTTCTTCAAGATCTTCACACTTTTGTGAGAATTCAAACGGACCTCAGCTGTTTTTTTTTTAAACATTTTACTCTGTGCTTTGATATAATTGTAAAATTATTATTGAACAAGCCGTACTCGCCCGCTTCGTTGGGCATTTATAATTAACATTATTGTTTATTGTCATTATTATTAGGGAGTTTAACACTCATAAATATTAACCTATCCATTAAGTACATGTATTTTCTACATGGATACCAAGTTTCAAGTCAATCGGATGCATGGTTCAGTAGTTATAACGGAACATCGATAATAAACACTGTAGATTTATATATTAGTATAGATTAGTTCTAATCGAGCGATGCCTGAATATTTTCAAAATAGTAGAGCTGTAAGTAACGTGTAACATGTAGATTGAGCACAGCGCCTAAAGGCCTGGAATTAGCAAAAAATAAAAGATATTTAAGGGTTTATGTATAAATTATGTTGTTAAGATACTATTGCTGCGGAATATAAGGAAGTTGTAGGTAAAAACAATTAAAAGTAATTTTACGAAACAATCTTTTTTTATTGCCTATATAGGCAGGCGATCCTACAGCCCACCTAATGGTAAGTGATAACCGTCGCCCATGAACTTCAGCATGGGGCAGAGCCAACCCACTGCCTACCGTTAACTTTTTCGTAATCTTCGTAATCTCGATGAATAGTAATTAAAGATGGTCGAAATCGCAAATCTATGTTTTAGATGGACCTGGTTACTGACATGACAACGATGTCGTCACTCATTTTAAGATGTAACTTTGAAGATTTAATTGAATCGTAACGGAGAAGTGAACCACGCAAACGGAAATAGACAAATAACAATTAAGGACTACTACCTTGTGATATCCTTAAATCGCGAAACAAGATATTTAATATGAGCTTGGTTAGGTGAAACTTTTTGTCGCCAGAAACATGGAACCTACAATTTAAAAGATACACTTCGTTTTTTTTCTGTCCTGATTTTTTCTTCTTTTTTTCTCCAACTTAACCCACTGGGTGGGGCCGGCACAGTGATTTTTTCTATTCCGTTCTCTTTTATCAGCCGTCATCTCAACACTCACTCGTCTCTCTGTCATATCGTCATTCACACACTCCATCCATGTCTACTTCGGTCGATGTCTTCCCCCTCTACCTTGCACTACCGTTTCCATACATCTCCTAGTCATATGCATCTTCTCTCTACGCATCACGTGTCCATTCCGCGCTAACCGCCCGCTCTTTGACTTGTTAATTATCAGGGCTACTTTCACACTTCCTCTGATATACTCATTCTATATCGACGCTTGAAAAGCAAACGTGACTAAGCGACAATAACTGCTTTGTACATAAATGATAGGCAATAACCATATTCGATGCGCAAAAAAAAAAAATTTCTAGGTCTATTAAAATCATTTCAATCCTACAGCTACTAGCTAGATTCTACTACAGCTAGATTCGTTAAAATAAATTTTGTTTTCAGGTATTTCAACTTAAAATTAGTCTACTGTAAAGTTCACGCATTGTCGCTTAGTCACGTTTGCATTTCAAGCGTCGATATCTTGTCCATTCTCGTCACTCCACACATGCATCTCAACATTCGCATCTCTGCCGCGTGCACTCCTCTTTCATGCTTTACTTTCGTCGCCCAACATCCAGATCCATACAGCACGACAGGTCTTTGTCCTGTTTTTTTTGAGTGTAAAAGATAATTGCGAAAATAAAACGCCTCGAAGCCCCAAAAAAATTTTTAGGGAAAAGTCGACTTCGTCTAAAAACTCGTAATCCTATTTGCGCGTACATTACCAGGGGGTACATTACTAAGGGGTATATACAATATACATAATTATGTTCGTAGCGATTGCCTTGTTAAACACGTCTAGAGATTGGGTTTCTTTGTAGCGTTAATCAGAGTAAAGGCGTATACATATATTTGTTTTATTTATTTAGTAAATGTGTGCTCAAACCTACGTGTTATTACTTTTTATTGCCAATGCAGTCAGACGAGCATACGGCCCACCTGATGGTAAGTGGTTACCGTCGCTTATGGACGTCAGTAATGCCAGGGACAGAGCCAAGCTGCCTACCGCTAAACCTACCTACAAACAAAACTACCGTAAAAAAGCGTGGGTGCATGGTACCTATCAGTACCTAGTTATAAATATTTTATGAACAGATATGAGTAGAAGGGTTATTTTGATAATATCCTGAAAAGAACCCCACGCTTTTTTACAATAAAATATTTTTTCTTACACTATTTTTAACTCAAATTTATTAAAATTTATTTTCTATTTTTGAGTTGGATTTTCTATAAAAGCTTATTTTCATTGAAAATAATTCAGTATTTATTTTTCATTTTTTAGTTAAATTTCAATTTTTTCATAATTTTTTTTTAAATATTGAATTGTCATTGGTCCTTAATAAGTATGCCACGTTTCGAGTTAATCCGACGTTTTGAAGGGGGTCAAAATCATGTTCAAAGATTCAATAAAAGCGTATTCAAACATGTTCACATCACTCATTACAAACAAAATAGCTGATGACACCCCAGCGAAAATAAATAAAAATACCCTCATTATAAAATGAGGAAAATAAATGAAACCTCGTCTTTATGTTTACAATATTCCTACAAGTTCCCCCTCACAAGATAACGTCAGTATACAATTAATATAATTAGTTTTAATTGAAGACTTGTTTGTGGGTTCATATATTTGACGCTTATTTACTTAATGTCATATAATGTTCAATATGGCGTGTTGTGTATTTTAAAATAAATTATATGATTATTCTTAATGTATTTTGTTTTAAATTAGTAGTGTAGGTGTTTTTTTTTTTTTGTCAGGAGGAAATCGCCGGACTTCCGCCCTTCACTGGGGATGGAGGGCGGGGCATGTCGGAGTCGAAACCTCCTGTCTCTCAACAACCAACGTCCAAACCTCGCATGAGACAAAACTCATGAAAAGGCAAGGGGGGGAAAGTTAAGCGTTTAGTGCGGAGCACATCTCTCCCATCACCCTCCCCCTCGGGACGCCGGATTGGCGGTCGTCGGCGCCACGACCACCAGCCCTCTCGGTCGGCAGAGTGTAGGTGTTTAAGTGAGCTTAGTTAGTATTAAAGAATAAACGTTTTTTTTTTCAATTTATGTATGCAGGGAATAGCAGTATTTTGAGTCAATGTGGTTGGTTCTACTCGGGATTATATCTGGTGTTAAATGGTATCCAGAGTAAGGATTCTGGGTACAATTGAACTCAAATTGCCCAAAGAGGCATCACGTGATTACGTAGGCTAGCATTTCATAAAAAAAATGTTCTGTCTCGACTATAATTCTGACATACCATAATATATGAAGTTTTACTTTTGCCAAACATGTTTACGTGGTTACAAAATGGACGCAATGTAAGAATTAGGTATTTGTCTATTTTCGCGAAGGGAAAATATATAAATATCAGTGGGGAAATTCGATTAATGTTTTCATATAGAAACGTATTGTTGGTCGAAGATCCTTTTGTGGGATATATTTTCGGATTCTGTTTTGCTTTCTTTCATTTTTTAGATGTTTTTATAAATCCACATAATACGTGCCACAATAATCTCAAATATCTATTGTTCATTTAAACTTTGTGCAGACGTACATACTGTATGTATCAAAAGTACTACAAGCTTTGAGTTTTTGACAAATTTTCTCAGGGTCCTGAATTTTTAAATTTTTTTTTTTTTTTGCTTATTTGGGTGGACGAGCTCACAGCCCACCTGGTGTTAAGTGGTTACTGGGGCCCATAGACATCCACAACGTAAATGCGCCGCCCACCTTGAGATATAAGTTCTATGGTCTCAAGTAAGTTACAACAGCTGCCCCACCCTTCAAACTAAAACGCATTACTGTTTCACGGCAGAAATAGGCAGGGTGGTAGTACCTACCCGCGCGGACTCATAAGAGGCCCTACCACCAGTTTATTGTATAAGTTCTGACGTTTCGTATATTTAACAGTTTTTGTGGTCACGAACTACTAATGTGTTATTGGTTACGACATTGGAATATTATGCTAGCTACAGCCTTTATAAAAGAAATCTAGACTTTTACGTTTTTTTTTCACACAGAACGAACTAATGAGATCTTGAGGTCTGGCAGTGACAGTTCTGGAGTGACCAAGAAAACTGTAAAATATAAGAAACATTGGAAATAACATAATGATAAAAAAAACGCTAGATGCCCTTGAGGTATGATGTCGACATCATATCTCAAGGGCGGCGGTGGTATTCACGATGTGATGTCTATTGGCTTTGCTAACCACTTAATTTAAAACTTTTAAAACCATTTTATGATTGAAGGATTACTGGTAGCCCGGAGGCCTTTCCAGCTTCACCAGGACAGGTGGGCGAGCAAAGGCTCAGAGGGTTGGGATGAATCTACACCGGACCGGAACACCGGACCCTGCGAGAAACTCAGCGGGCTGATGTATGGGTTAGGTTGCACATCGAACTCTTTGCCGAATTTGAAGAGTAAGGTTACCGGGCTCCCTAAGCATGCTCCTAGCGTTAGAGCTGAAAGCGTCCAATGCAAGAGTTATTGAATCTGATGGATTCGTAAGAACGTGTCTGGGACTACATTTCTAAAGTTTAATACCACGTGGTCCGTGGGCTTATTAATATCTATATACGCAATAAACGCAACCGGGACTCCGAATATAAATCTAAACTCGAAAAAAGAACCGACCGTGCAAAATTAAATACTTCCTCAACCAAAATCATCATGTCAAAACATCCGTATATTTTTAATTTATCAAGCAAATTTTTCTTCACTTCGCTCCACGTCGGCCATTTTTATTCGCCATCTTACATTATTCCGGGGCACGCCTCGGCCCTACCAATTTGCGGCCAGTAAATTCGGTACGGTCAAGGCTGGTCCCGACTTACGGCTGCTTACCGAACGTAATCCGCCCGAAGATAATATTAATACGGCACGGAGAATTTGATGAAACACACCGATGTTCGGGAACTTAAAGAGGATGCGTAGGTTTTTATCGGTCGATATTAGAAAATCTTTTCTAAAATATTTATTGGTGGTAGGACCTCTTGTGAGTTCGCACGGGTAGGTACCACCACCCCGCCTATTTTCTGCCGTGAAGCAGTAACGCGTTTCGGTTTGAAGGATGGGGTAGCCGTTGTAACTATACTGAGAGCTTAGAACTTATATCTCTAGGTGGGTGGCGCATTTACGTTGTAGATGGCTCCAGTAATTACCCATCTAAGCAATAAAAAAAACTATTCTAAAAATAAATTTGGCGCGTAGTGTATATGACATCCAGATCCCAAAATCATTCTGGCCGTCTGGTGTAGTGGTAAGTGACATGGTCACTACACAAGGGGTTGCGGGTTCGAATCCCGCCAAGGGAAGATATTTGTATGATAAATATAAATGTCTTTTCCAGGGTTATGGATGTATCTTAAATATATGTATGTGTATAATAAAAATCTTACATTTATTTCCGTTATCTGGCATCTGTAACACAAGTTCTTTACGAACTTATCACGGGACCAGTTAACGTGGTGTGATTGTTAGTAAATATTTATTATTTATTATTTATTTATTGCCTGTCTTAAATTTGATGGAGTAATCCTATAAAGACATCATAGGAGATTTTCTATACTTTAATTTATAAATAGGTGAAAACAAGTGAAAGACGCTTTGTAGATATTTGCTGAAAATCTATACTAATAAAATCTACAGTGGTTTTTACGGATGTTTCGTTATAACTACTGAACCATGCATCCGATTGACTTGAAACTTGGTATCCATTTAGAAAATACATGTACTTAATGGATAGGCTAATGTTTATATGAGTGTTGAACTCCTTAATAATAATGACAATAAATAATAAAGTTCATTTTAAATGCCTAGCAAAGCGGGTGAGTATGGCTAGTTCGGTATAAATATGTACTTTTTGATGCAAATAATGAAACGGAAGATATACAAAGTCTTTTCTGGGGTATATAAAGTTTGTATGGAGGAGCCTTTTCCTTTAGTGGATTAACCTAAAACTCCGTGTAATTATTCTTATAAGCAAATGAGCTAGTACGTGTCTTACAGAACTCCAAAATCCCTTTGTGTCTGTTTTCTAAATCGCGACATTGTTACATGGCTTAAGTTAGTCTGTTAGAGACTTTCTACTTGTATTTGTTCCTTCGAGCATTATGTAAAAATGTCTTTATCGTGTTTTTTTTTTGTGTGATAGACTTTTTTACCTCTTCTTTATTACACACCATTTACTCATCGTACATGAAAAATGCAGGTCGTATATCATCTTTATTGACTAGTTAAAGTAAATGTTAGTGTGGAATTATATTGGATTTTTATCTTCGAAATTTTCCAATGAGTTAGAGAGTTCAAATTTTGAATATTGCTCAGAATCTGAGGAAATTCTAAGAATAACAATTTTCCATCTTCCTTTTTTTATTGCTTAGTTGGGTGAACGAGCTCACAGCCCACCTAGTGTTAAGTGGTTACTGGAGCCCATATAAATTTACAACGTAAATGCGCCACCCATCTTGAGATATAAGTTCTAAGATCTCAGTATAGTTACAACGGCTGACCCACCCTTCAAACCGAAACGCATTACTGCTTCACTGCAGAAACAGACAGGGCGGTGGTACCTACCCGTGCGGACTCACAAGAGGTCCTACCACCAGTTCCTTTTAAAAACATGAAATTAAAATATTTGTTTATAAAATGAATGTATTTCTTTACTTTGAATAAGTATGGTATTGCGGGAAATACTCTGTATATTAAATTGTAATCATAAGTTTTGAAACAGCTTCTGTATAATCTACGCACCCGGTACCTTTCAGAGGCATCCTGTATAGCTTTAGGTGACGTAATATTTATGCTACGCAACACGCTGCCTTCCAATTTAATATAACACGACCTCATTCATGGCACTCTAACGTTTGATGTATGGCTGTATTCGGTAGCATCAATGCTTTGATTAGTGAGATTTACGGCGTTATCTCGTCGCTAAATTAGCAAGACGTATATAAATACTTTAATACATCTTCCCGTTTACGTGTCTGAGACGTTAATTATATCTAATTTTACCACGAAACATATCCATGACCAAGAGAATTGTAAAGTGTTTAAAAGGTCCTTAGGTACTGGCGGTATCCGTGACCTGGCCCCCTAAGAGCTAGGGGTCCCACCCGTTTTGTGCGGGGAGAGACCCAGACGTGGGGTGGCGTGCTTTGCACGCTCACCCGCAATAGGAAGCCGGGTGATGGTAGACCGCGTTCCCCCCGACCGCTCTGGGGGAAGGTGTAACGCGGCGCCATCAAAGCGGGCTCTCGGCCCGCTGAACGAGGGAACCGGTGGTCGTGTCGCTGGCGGCCACCGGTCCGGCGTCCGTGGGACGGTGGGATGGATGTAATGTGCTCTGCGTCAACCCTGTCCCGCCGTTTCAATAGCCCCGACTGGGCTCCGGCCCGGTCCGAGGTAGGGCGCCGGCTGTGAGCGGCAGGAGTTTTTAGTGAGGTTCAACTCCCACATACCCCACCTGCCGCGCGAGTGGGGATCCGGCGATTTTCTCCTGCGGAAAAAAAAAAAAAAAAAAAGGTACTGGCGGTAGGACCTCTTGTGAGTCCGCGCGGGTAGGTACCACCGCCCTGTCTATTTCTGTCGTGAAGCAGTAAAGCGTTTCAGTTTGAAGAGTGGGGCAGCCGTTGTAACTATACTGAGACCTTAGAACTGATATCTCAAGGTGGATGGCGCATTTACGTCGTAGATGTCCATTGGCTCCAGTAACCGCATAACACCAGGTGGGCTGTGAACTCGTCTACCCATCTAAGCAATAACCACCAGTGAAATCTACCCTGGTAGATGGTGGTCTAGTAAAATCTGGTATGTCACTATCAATGATTTCAATTTAAAATAGCTAAAAAGATATACTTACTGCAAATAATGTTTCTAATCTTCTGTCCATCTAATTGAAATGGAATTAGCACGTGCCCGGTCTTGAGGCAATTCACGAGAAAAGTATATTTCAATTTTTCGAATTGAGTCATACGGAAACGGATCGTTTCAATAATGGGCAATGGTCTGCGGTTGTCGCCAGGAGCACTCACATACTGAGGTAATGTTCTGTGGTCGGGCGTAACGTGTTATGGGCTTTGCGTTATGATGGATGTACTTGATAAGGCGTAGTGGAAATCCTAAAGTTGTGTATTAGTGTCTATTCTAATTTATGTATAAAGAAACAAAATTATTATTGGAACGAAGTTCCTTATAGGACGATGCGGAGGGATACCCTAACCGGGAAAAAACGTCCGTAACGTAAGATTTTTATTATTAATGCACACAGTGTACGACTTAACTTTGTAATAACGTACAAAAAATAACATATTTTTTTATCATTCATTGACCACGATCTCAGAGCGTTCGTTTGCGCAATACACTAACTCTTATGCAAACAACCGCGAATGAAGTGTACCACAATAAGGTCGCACATTACCGAATGACCGTGGGTTGTTGCGAAACCTCCAGTTTTTTTTCTTTATACCTCAAATAGAATTTAAAATTAATATTGTTATAATAAGGAACTTCGTTCCTATCCAGTGTCCCACGACACCACACATCTTTTTTTTATATTACATTAAGTATTTGTATGTATATTATGTCTAAGTATGTGCATATATATGTACGTATGTGTATATGTGCGCGTTTCGGTTTGAAGGGTGGAACAGCCGTTGTAACTATACTGAGACCTTAGAACTTATATCTCAAGGTAGGCGCCGACATTTACGCTGTAAATGTCTATGGGCTCCAGTAACCACTTAACACCAGGTCGGCCGTGACCTCGTCCCCACACCTAAGCACTAAATAAAACTTGGATTGAAGACCCATTGAGCTGAATAAACTGTCGGAAATGATAACAACAGTCCTTCCTCATCTACAATTTAGTCGTTTTTGACGTGACAACGTCTTATAATTCGATGGAGCCGGCTGCACGCACGAAAAAACATGACTCATTGAGGCGTTCCATTTAAGGCTTGAAGTGCAAGCGAGAGCGCGCAACGAGCGACAAAGAGGCACAATCGGCCTCCGCGTTCGGCAGCGTTCGACATCTGTCTCTCTCCTACTTGAGTGAGCGATGCATCCGCGTGGACAGCTGCTATACAATAATACATTTACATGTTTTCGTCAAGTATGGAAGTTCAGTGAAAAGTGAATATGTCCATACAAAATATCTATCAAACAAATAAAATTAAAGTTTTCTTTTGAAAAATGAAACCATTCCATCAGTATTTTCTTATGATGTTGTCTCGTTCAACTATCGTCAGTAAACCGACTTTACAGACAATCGATTTTTTCGATATAGTTATTATGTTTACAGTCTTATTTTCGTTTGTCAGACTTAACACAATCAAAATTAGTACTTTATTTATCTGGACCGAAACGCATTTCGCCTCATTAAATGTTATTGTTCATTCGTTCGACATTCTGAATATTTTATGCGAAAACGTGTGTTCGGTGACGGTCGAATGGTTCTGCCGTTTCAGCTTTTGTGTGTAGTATGAATAATGCTATGTTAATATGATGTGTGTTGCTTTTTGGTTGGTACGTTTTTTGAACGGAGAAATCGAAATGTGACTGACCGGTGAACGGTTATGCTGATGCTTTGGAAAAATATATTGAATCCACATAGAACTAATGGCAATTGCAATAGTCTTTCCTGAAGTTCTGAGAAATCTTTATATACCTATATAAGTAATAAAAATGAATTGCTGTTCGTTAGTCTCGCTAAAACTCGAGAGTGGCTGGACCGATTTGGCTAATTTTGGTCTTGAATTATTTGTGGAAGTTCAGAGAAAGTTTAAAAGGAAGATAAATATGAAAATGCTCGGAATTAAATGAAAATAACAATGTTGTTTTTTCTTTGATGTGTCCCCCGTGGTTTTAAGTTTATTTTATACAAAAGTTTAGGTCTTTTATTTATCGATTGAGGCACTACGAAGTCTGCCGCGTCAGCTATGTTATTTATAAATATAAGTTTAGCAGTGGTGGCGATTTATTAGAGAATATACTCTTTGTAGTGATTGAATTACAAAAGACTTTATTATTTTGTACACAGTCTACCTGCGTTAGGTTATTTAGATTTAAAAAAATTGTATATCCACCCTCTAATCCTTTCGCCCGCGAAGTACTCATGAATTTGTTCAGGCTTGAAGAGTGGTACAACCGTTATCCAATGATTGATGGCAGTTTTAGTGTGGTCCGTGTGTTTCTATTGGCCCCTGTAACCACTTAAAACCAAGTCAGCTCCGAGTTAGTCTAGTTAAGGCAACAAAAAATACATTTTTAACTAAATACAAAATTAAAACAAACATGGAATTTGTCTAAATTGTCACAGTCGTAGTGGCGTCGGGGAGAATTTCGCTGGAACACGGCACACGTTGAATCCGGGCTAAGCCACCCAATCCTCTTTGTTGGTGGAGACTTCGTGAGATTACGTTTTAAAAGCATTCCCAGGGTTCCGTGCTGGGAATATGCAATAATAACGTCATACTGAGGCTTTGTTTTAAGTAATACGTTCGTTGAAAACCGCAGTCGTGTCAACTTAATGTTTGTATTAAATCATCAGAAATTAGGAATTATGAGTGAGTATCTGTAAAAATCTATATATTACGAGTAATACGTGAAGCTAAAACTTTGTATCTCTTTTTACGAAAATTGCGCAGACGGACGAGTATACTATTTGTTTATTGTCAAACTTTTGTTATTGCGTAAAGTCTGTGGTCAAAATGAGAATAGCTTAAATATTGTTTGTCTTTATTAACATTTATCTTAAGTTTAATCTTGGCAAAATCTGTGATTATAGAATTATAAAAATTCTTTGATAATAGAATCATAATAATGTCTTCTTCCTATTCGTACACTCTTGAAAGAGTGGTCGTGGTCATGCATCAGTCGGATCCTGTGCCCGAAGAACTTGAGGATTCGTATTTGGACTGTTGACGATAGTCTCTCCTTGATGTTGAGCTCTTTCAGGATCGAAACGTTGGTACGGTGCGCGGTCCACGGAATTCTGAGGAGACGTCTCCAACACAATAATGTACAAACTTATAATTTCAATTAATTACAGTCGAATTTCGACTACCGGGGGACCACTAGTGAAAGTTATATCTCTTGTCATTAGATAAGCGACAATATGTCTTATTCGTAGATTCAGCTAGAGTATTAAAAGAGGTGCGTTAGTATATTCATCCAACAAGACTAATCTAAAGAATATGTAAAAGTTAGTAAACCTCAGAAAGTTATGCTAGTTAGTTTAGCAACAGAAGATTTGTAAAACTCTGATGTAAGCTATCTCATGATCCATCACCTTAAGAAATAATGTTGAAATATCATTTATATTGCAATTACTACTATTCTTCCACCGATATCATTACAAATACTACTGCGCGGCAGAAACGTGCTAAATCAAAACTATCCCTCAAAATCCCCTAACACGGGATTAATTTACATTACACGATATTTTTGGACGTGAGTTTTATGCGTGAAGACGTGTTAAGTGCGAATTTATTTTAAAAATATCGAACATGCTCCAGGATTTTCACTGGTTCCTCTTGGGAGTCCGCACGGCATCCCGCCTATATCCGCCGTGAAACAGTAATGCATTTCGGTTCGAAGGGTGGAGTGGCCGTTGTAAATATACTGAGACCGTAGAACTTATGTCTCGAGTTGGGTGGCGCATTTACGTTGTAGATGTCTATGGGCCCCAGTAACCACTTAACATCAGGTGGGCTGTGAGCTCGTCCACTCGTCTAAGCAATAAAAAAAGGATTTGAAAGTATACTTTACCTAGAGTACACCAAATGTCTTATCCAGCTCCTGTCTTATCCGTCTGGCCGGAATAAAATTCCTTAAGCTTTAGGTAGTTGCAAATGATTGTAATTTTTATAAAAATAAGCAGGGTACGGGGTACACATAAACGAATAAAAAGGTTTTTTTTTGGTACATATTGAATCTAGAACCAATATAATAAACATTTTTTTCAATTCAATATCGAATAAAAAATGTAATTTTAAATATCATTATCCCGAAAATTCGACTCACGTAACCACCCAACCTTGGTATCAAGAATGTATGCATTTTCGCGCGAGAATTTTGTATATTACCTGGTACCTTAACCCTTCCGGTTGATCGGGGTATGATATCATTACTATTATCATACCTATTTACTTATATTAGAACTGACAAATTTATCCAAGAGAAAACGAAAGTGTGTTCAGAGAAAGGATTCATTTTTTTACTTTTATTGGTTTTAGAGCATGTTGTGAATTCGCATAGGTAGCTACCCTCATCCTACCACGTCTCTCACGAGTCCGTTATTCGTCCTAGTGGTTGAGAATCCGTATATTTGGGACTCTGAGAGTATGTGGCAGCAATCAGATTATGGCGTCTATGGATTCTGGTGTTTAGTACCAGATAGAACCTAAGCGCGTCTGTTTTTGTATAGCGATAACAAAACTTAGAAATTTTCGAGACACAGCTATAAAACGCGCAAGTCTCGTGCATTTTGTTGCTGGTTTAGCATTGGGCACATGTTCCTATGCTTTTAGTTTTTAACTATTTCTTCATAAAATTCTGCAGCACTACAAAGTGGGATAGTAATGTGAAACTTCTAGTTCCAATATTTTTGGGTGCAATAGATTCTGATATGTTTTAAATGGTATAGATGCAATTGTGATGCCATTTATTAGTAACTGGTTAATGAACAAGGTCACAAGCTCCCCTATGACATCACAGAGTTGCAGGGCTACCACAAAATTATAAATAAAACAAACACTATCAGACACTCAAACCTTGATCCGACTCGAATAGTTAATGTCTTACACGATGTCGCGATAACTTAGCATTTGGTTGAATCAGCAAGATGTATCTACAGTTCTCAATAAAATACATATTTTATTATTCACGACCCGACCCTCACGATATGATCCGATATACATATTTGCTTCTATATTCAAGGGGTGAATGGTAACATTCAAACGATTCTAGGATATTGGGTAGGAAGCTGTTTACTGGGACCAAGGGTCGATCGTGGCGTTTACGCCTTTTGTTTATTAGGTAGAAGAAGTTTTTTTTGGGTTTCAAGATTTCCTACTTAGACAGACTGTGCGGTTTATAGCCTACCCAAAGCCCATAGACATGAATCAAGTGTTGTACGCTGGATCCCAAGTTCGATTTAGTGTGGGCATTATTAGGTATAATGTTGTGCCTTAGGCATATTATACTTCTCTTGGCTGGTCCAGCTATGTTGTGATCCAAATATCTCTGCTTTTATCATTTTTCTTGCTATATCCGTATCGAATACGTGTTTAGCTAACAATTCTAATAATAAAGGACAGATCAGTGTAGGGATGGGTATATTGGGAGCCCATACGTATAGGTACAGCCATTCTATTTCTGCACTATACAAAATATAGATATACTCATCATCTTAGGCCTTAAAGCCCAGGGTGGGCCTGGTCGAGTATGTCTCTTCAGACTGTTCTGTTCAGGGCTTTCTCCTTCTAGTTTTTGACATAGATGACTTTGAGGTCCTGCAAAATACAAATAAACAATATTAATAAACAATAATTAGGTCTTCATCCACCTGTTTCAAATTGAGTGGCAAGATCCACGTTTTTATTTATTGCTTACATGGGTGGAGGAGCTCACAGCCCACCTTGTGTTAAGTGGTTACTGGAGCCCATAGATATCTACGACGTAAATGCGCCACCCACCTTGAGATATCAGTTCTAAGGTCTCAACTATAGTTACAACGGCTGCCCCACCCTTCAAACCGAAACGCATTACTGCTTCACGGCAGAAATAGGCAGGGTGATGGTACCTACCCGTGCGGACTCACAAGAGGTCCTACCACCAGTAACGTTGTGGTGCTTATGGGCGGTAACCACTGTATTAAGTGATCCGTGTTCGTGGTTCGGTAATACCAAGTAGTTCGTCAGCTCATATATCCATTACGATCAAAATATCTGTGTTAGGCATAGTTGAGATCAGTAAGCTTTAATTTAGACAGTATGGGGTGAGAATCCAACATCGCCTGTCTGCCGTTTAATTAACGAGTAAGAAATACGTTTATTTTTAGAATCATCCGGCTCTTATTAAATTTCATAACTATGCATATAAGTTTTATTTGGTTTCTCAGCGCCAGTACCAAGTTAATTAAGTTTCTCGGTCTTTGTACGGAAACCGACTAAATTTAATTTCTGTCGGGATTCTAGATTAATTTAGTACATTTTGTCTTTTGAATGTGCTTCTTTACACTGTATACGATTATAAAATATTAATGCTATCTTTATTTCGTTTGCTAAGACAGGAAAATTAGCTGACGGCCTGGCTTATTTTGAGCGGTTACTTAATCCCGTAGTCACTGAATGACTTGTTTCCACTGGTATTACCGTCACATGTTGCCTCACGTATGTGTCGTTAGCATGAGGTCTATATATGGTATTTGGAGTCTGGGTTGTTATTACTTCGTATGTGTATTGAATAATAGTGGCTATAACACATTTAAATGGATGGCTGTGTGAAAGGGCTTTTTTCAAATTGGAACAAACACTTTACTAAAAATATTTTTGATGATGTGGAACAATAAAGTGGAAAAACGAAAAAGATTTTTCTCTGAAATGGTTCTTTTGGAACCTATGACAGTCGTATTCCATCAAGGCACACAACGTATATGTTTTGATGACATCAAGCTATAAATGATCTTACTTTGATCAGCTTCGACTGCAAGTCTGCGTGGGGTAAAACTTCAGGGCCAAGGCAGTTTTTGGTTTGGTGCTACTGACCATCAAATTTTAGACCTTTATGACATGACATTAGTGTTACGCGTTGGGGTTCGGGATAAATAAAATTTCACCAAAGTACAACATAAAAACTGTATTCGACATATTTCGCTTCGAGTAGTTTCGATTACTGACTGACTGCGTGCCATCTCTGTAACGCTTTTATAGTCGATACCTCATCTCTAGAATTATCGAGAATATTCCACACATCTCTGGTAGTAGTTTCCACTATCTGAAAATAGATGGCGTTGTAATTCTCGAGCGTTCTAGGTCCTTCGATATTCGTTCGACTATTTGGCGATAGATGCGTTTCTCTTACCGCCGTAACAATAGTATGACTAACTATCGATCAAAATAATTTGGATAATACTATTTACTTAATACCATTTCCTGTCCTATTTATGTCCCTAAATATAATTTCTAAATTTAGTTTTAGTAAATATGTGCACTGATACAGGTATATCTGTTATTCAAACAGTAAAAAATCCCTAATGAAAACCTCTAGAAGTAAAAATAAGAAAATTTTGGCTGCCTTCATTTATGATATCGAAATACCCATCCACTTATAAGGTTTATTTGATATTAATGTATTAATTACCTTCAAATAGATTACCATGAATTAATATATATTATGTATATTGTAATCTATTTGAAGCCACACCCCGTCAAAATCAATAACACGATCTTATGAAGCCATACCCAAAATGGGCAAATTACATCCACCTAGCCCATTTACTATTCATTCATTCCTTTTTCAATTCTTCCACGAGATATTAAAACTTCGCAAGTGTTAGAAGAAGCTGTAAAGGATGGCGTAAGTTTTGACAGTTTGAGTAGGTACCCGTCGGAGATACGCTGCGGCTCTGTGAGACGATACCGAATACTGAAGGTCAAGCTAAATCCGGCCGTGGATCGTGATAAGGGTGGATGTGCTAACTATATTTGGTTTAAAATAATATATTACTGATGACCTTTTGGCCGGGTTTTTAGTTGGGAGTAGAATTGCATGTAATTAATATTTCACCAAACCTTTTTTTTATTATTGCTCAGATGGGTGGACGAGCTCACAGCCCACTTGGTGTTAAGTGGTTACTGGAGCCCATAGACATCTACAACGTAAATGCGCCACCCACCTTGAGATATAAATTGTAAGGTCTCAAACCGAAACGCATTACTGCTTTACTGCAGAGATAGGCGGGGTGGTGGCACTTACCCGTGCGGACTCACAAGAGGTCCTACCACCAGTAAATATGGTGTGGTAGTATGGTATGGTATGGTAAATTTTAGGGCAGACTAGATTGATGTTTCTGCCTTTTGTTAATATTTCAGTTTTACTTATGATGTGTTCTAGATCAATTGGATTATATATTATTAATAAACACATCTATGATGAGACAAATATATAAATACAAAAATTTAATTTCCTGAAGATTATAAATATCTTTCTTTAAACAAAATGATAGTGGAAAGCTTACAAAATATTTTTATTTCAGGCAATCTATACTAATATTATAAAGAGGAAAGATTTGTTTGTTTGTTTGTTTCGAATAGGCTCCGAAACTACTGGACCGATTTGAAAAATTCTTTTTCCATTAGAAGCCGACATTGTCCCTGATGAACATAGGCTACTTTTTTTTTTTTTTTTTTTGTTTCATATGTGTTTTAATGTTTCCGAAGCGAAGCGAGGGCGGGTCGCTAGTTTAAGATAATAAGAAAATAGCGTTCGTAAGCTATAATTTTAAAATTAAACATAACATGTAAGTTAAATTTAACCAATGCGTTGTGCGTTTCGGTTAGAAGGGCGGGGCAGCCGTTGTAACTATACTTGAGACCTTAGAACTTATATCTCAAGGTGGGTGGCGGATTTAAGTTATAGATGTCTATGGGCTCCAGTAACCACTTAACACCGGGTGGGCTGTGAGCTCGTCCATCCATACAAGCAATAAAAAAAAAATTAATTTGCTTGTTGGAATTAGGATTATAATTTTTAGACTTCACGCGCATATTCGATCTGAGGTATCGTTCTAAGCCGCTTAATTATGTACGAACCAAACTTTACTTTTACGTAGAGATAAAACCTTTAGCAGACACCGCTTTACTTATTAAAATGGCTTCTGTTATCCAAGTTCTTGTTTTAGAAACGCGAAAATTTGAAGTTTACTGAATGAACGAGTTCAATTTTTTGGGTTAATTTAATTTGGGAGTTTCATCACGTCGTCCAACAAAGATTTAAAATATTACAACTTAAAATTTGGATTGCTCAGAAACAGATGCACAGAGTGATCAAATACGGTATCGGTGGAGCATTTAATAAAAAACGCTTTGACAAAATTAATGACAAAATTCGGGCAAGGAGAAATACGTACAATTTACATCAGGCCCACTTGATGAAAAATTTCATTTATACCATAAAATGACAACTAATAAAATTACAAGCTCCTACACAGGAAATTAGATTATACTTAATAGGATTGTGATCGGTCTTTGATACGTGTGCAAATGTTCCAGAGGTTCGGTGAAAAATTCTACTACATATTTCGGTACAGAGATAGAGCAAAGCCAATAAAAGCGTGTTGATAAGAATCATTCATGACATTTTCGTCCCTCCTTCCTTCCTTTCTTTCCTCTACTGTTGTCTAGTAATAGAATTTTCCATTTCCTACATTACAGATTAGATTGAAAGCAACCTCCGATTATTGCAAAAAGTAAATTGGGCAGTGATATTATAATGGTCTCTCCGGCTGTCACACAGATGAAACACAGACCCTGACTTCCTCAAGCTTCTTATGCCATCATCTGTTCCGTACGTATCATTCACAATAAAATTCTTACTATTATATTCCTATTTGACTAATTGAAATCTCATATTTGAAAGATTAATGGCAATTTGGAAACCGGCACGAGCGGATACGCCATTCATTTCTGACCCAACGTAATAATGCGTACCGACTCCTAGGATTAAATCCGAAGGTCGGATTTCATGCCGTGGGCTTCGATAGCCGCTCAACATCAGAGTGAGAACTTTTACCAAAATTATCTAACTATCTTAAAAAATGTTTAGGTAAAAATAAACTATTTTCTTTGGAACGAGTGACACACACTAAATGTATAAAAGAGAATTATTTATTGTTGAAATTATTCAATCAACAACTGTCGTACATGAACGAATAAGGATTGTCAACTTTATAGTTGTATAGTGAGTGCTACGCGCGTATAGATAACTGTACAAGTTTTATACTAAAGGCGACGCGCGTAGGACAAACAGGGAAAATGAAACCAAATCTTTTTTATGTTTGGGGGTTACTGGTGGCCCGGAGGTCTTTCCAGTTTGACCAGGACATGTGGGCGAGCAAGGGCTCAGTCAGAAGGGTTGAGATTTGCTAACAGCT
Organism: Bombyx mandarina; assembly: GCF_030267445.1. Lineage (NCBI taxonomy): Eukaryota > Metazoa > Arthropoda > Insecta > Lepidoptera > Bombycidae > Bombyx > Bombyx mandarina. The sequence goes on along the minus strand of NC_143224.1, from coordinate 13,851,987 downwards.
ACCCGAGTACCTCCAAAGGAGCCTCAAGATTAAATTCTTCGCGATCCGAATCGCGATCCGCTGAAAAGATCCAGTGAGAAATTCAGCGGGCTAATGTTTAGGTTAGGAGCCTGCTCGTAGTGTTAGAGCTGAAGGCGTCTAATGCAACGGTTATTGGATCTGATGTATCCGTAAGGACGTGTCTAGGGCGTACTAAACCTATTACTCATACATATAATATAGGAATTTGCAGTTATACAGATTCGTACATAAATAATATGTATTACTAGACGATGACCATTTTTTTTTTATAACGCCATCATGTTGTGTTTTTAAAACGGTTAGTTGCCCTCAATTAAGAAAAATAGTATTATAATTCGCCAATAGATGTCGGTAAGAGTCATAAAGTTGATTATTGAAAACACGAATAAAACAACATTTTCTGAAAATAAATCGTAGCTACAAGGGCGGGATGATAAGTAACTAGCCTAACTATAAAACACTTAACTTTTCGTAATACAATTAATTTTATTTTTCGACAGTCTCCGTGAACCTCTACACACTTATTCCATCTTCGTTCTAAAGCAGTAATGCCTTCCATAAAATGATTTCTTTCGAAGCCTGAAAAATACTCCTCTACAGCGGCTATGAATTCATCATTTGTGGTAAATTTCTGTGCACCCAAAAAAGTTTTGAGTTTAGGGAATAAGTGGAAGTCTGATGGCGCTATATCAGGCGAATAAGGTGGGTGGGACAGCAAATCATACTTCAATTCGTTGATTTTTGCCATAGCTTTAACACGTGTGTGAACCCTAGCGTTGTCTTGGCGGAAGATGATTTTTGTTTCGCCAAATCTGGTGGTTTTTGCTGAATACACTGATGAAAATTATCTAGAAGATTAGCGTAGTATTCTCCATTAATCGTTTGACCTTTAAGAAGGTAATCTATCATCAAGATCCCATCTGCATCCCAAAAGACGGAAGCCATCACTTTTCCAGCCGACTTTACAGCCATGGCTTTTTTGGAGCCGGGCATCGCGATTGCGTCCACTGTTTTGATTGAATTTTTGATTCTGGCATATAATAACGAACCCATGTTTCATCTGTTGTTACAAATCGACGTAAAAAATCGGCATTATTACTCTGAAACGGTCCAGACATTATTTTGACTTTTGCACCCGAATCTTCTTTTGATCGTGCATAAGCAATCGCGGCACCCAACGGGCCGATGACTTTTTCATATTTAATTCCTCACTTAGGGTGATGGTGGTCACGACCCTCAGACATGAGGAGCACGACTCGAGGAGGAGGAGGATATGATGTACCCGGTCTTTTGAGATACCTGTAGTATCAGCTGCTGTATCAGATAACTTCAATCGTCGATCTGTTAAAACTATATCATGTACTTTCACGACCATTTCCGGAGTCGTGGCGCTTTTTGGACGTCCGGGGCGGGCTTCATCTTGGACACATGTACGACCGCGTTTAAGCTCAGCCACCCAGTTTTTTACTATGGCATAATAAGGAGCACATTCACCCTAAGCATTATTTAACTCGTCATAGATATCTTTCCCCTTCATGCCCTTCATATGAAGAACTTTATCACCGCTCTTTGTTAAATTTTTTCCATTTTGAAAACACTTGACGAAATATATTTTCAAATCACAAAAAATCAATAAAATTTTCATGCCACCAAATTCAAATTTAGAACACAGGTAGCCAGAGATACGAATTTAAAAATGACATATATATTTTTTAAAGTTTAACTTTTTAAATAGTAGAGGCTAGTTACTTATCATCCCGCCCTCGTAGATCGATTTATCGCCCCCGATATCCCCTGTATACTACATTTTATGAAAATCGTTGGAGCCGTTTCCGAGATTCAGATTATATATACAAGAATTGCTCGTTTAAAGGTATAAGATTATATTGTTAATGTAAAATCATATGTTTTTTGTTAGTTAGTTTGAAACGTAATTAAAGTTTAATTAAACTTCATAATTATGAAGGGCTCATTAAAAGTTTTTACCATTAGTTTGTGATTCAAAGTTTAATCCTATTTTATTTTCACGTTTTATTACAGTTGAAGTTGCTTGTTACGAATTTTAGTTAAAATAATTGTTGTAAAGCGATCGAAATTCGTTCATAAATACTAATGCCTCAAGTCTTAAATTCATTTTATCATATTTTTTTTTATTTTCTTTTGTTACTCATCTATAGCCAAACAAAAATATCGTTCAATAACAAACAATAAACAAAATGATTGGTAATTATTTTCTCTTTGTCGATTCAAATATAATTTTCTGATACAATTAAAACAATTTTTACGGTTTAATCTTCATTTTTTTTTTTCATTTTTATAAACTTGTAGCGTGCAACTTTGGCACATTTAAGTCGCATTCGTCTTTCGGTCACAATCGGAATTCCCCAATACGCAGGTGTCAGGTGTCACTACTAGATGTAAGTCGACAAGAGTCATGCGATTTTATGTTTTGTATTTATTAATTTTTATTGCTTAGATGGTTGGACGAGCTCACAGCCGTAGGCACTAGGTGATACTAATTATATTATTTTACGAATTTTAAAACGATTTTACTGGTGGTAGGACCTCTTGTGAGTCCGCACGGGGTACCACCACCCGGTCTATTTCTGCCGTGAAGCAGTAATGCGTTTCGGTTTGAAGGGCGGGGCAGCCGTTGTAACTATACTGAGACCTTAGAACTTATATCTCAAGGTGGGTGGCGCATTTACGTTGTAGATGTCTATGGACTCCGGTAACCGCTTAGCACCAGGTGGGCTGTGAGTTTGTTCACCTATCTATGCACTAAAAAATAAATAAATAAAAGATTTCTTTAGTCCAAGAAATCAAAACTCGTTTTGTGGTATTATAATTCTTTAGACAATTACGTGAATTTTGTCGGTCAAAAAACATGAGGTCGAAATTTCAAATTCCTTGGCTATCCCATCTATATATGAAGCTGGAACGCTTGACGGCTTCGATTTAAGAAAGGGATGATGGTAGGGCCTAAATTATGGGCTCAAATCGAATTCAATTCAATCAGTTCACGTGCGATAAGAGACAATCCAGTAAAAATACACAGTTGTAGACAATGAATTTGCTTCCGGCATTGCTGACGTCCACGAGCGACGGTGACTGCATACCATCAGATGGGTCGTATGCTCGTCTGCCGGCTACAAAGGCAATAAAAAACATTATTTTGTTTTCTCTTCAAATCACTTTTTTTATTGCCCTTGTAGGTAGACAAGAATACGGCCCACCTGATGGTGAGTGGTTGCCGTCGCCCATGGACTTCGGCAATGCCAGGGGCAGAGCCAAGCCGCTGCCTACCGCTTAATACAGCAATCAACCCCCCAAGCGATGTAGGCAATTAATTTCAAACAGACCGACCGCAAAATAACCCGAAATCACTGCATTACAAAGTCCATAGAATGTAATTTTACATAACGTTCTATTGTATCAAAATTAAAGGTCTGCATAGTATTCATTTAACAACTCTATTGTTAACTGAAAATTACTCGCTGCGCTGTAATCAAAATGATACAATAATTTCCGACCGTTTTAAGGCATTGTTATATGAAGAGCAACAATTTTGTTGCCTGTGTGTTGATAAAATGAAACATTGAAATAAGTTTTTACTTTTAACCTTTCACAAAATTTATTTTTCATATACCGTGTAGTATATATATTCAAGGAGCATGCGCAAGACAGGGTCAAATGGAGATAACTTGTGGGGGCCCTGTTAACCATTTTTTTTCCTACCTATGCTGATAGCCTTGAGAGGCTATATCAGCTTCGTCCTAACGTATAGTTGCGCTCACGGGGCTCAAACCGGAGTGGTGCCAACACTGGCCCTAGCAAGAGCAGTGCTTCGCAGAATCTACCACTGGATCGGAAACTGATCCGGCGAGAAACTCAGTGGGCTATGGTACCAGCGGGGTACCCTAGGACTACAACAACAACAATAACATACCGTGTAGTGCCGCATGATGTAAAGTGGTCACCTTAGATCATGCGGGACGTAAGCATGCCAACCATTGCTACGCCCGGAACTCTCAGGCCGTAAGGTTGACATTGTTACTTATCGTCACCTTTCAGCGCGTCAATAGCACGGTACTTGTAACATTTAAATTATTAATCAGCCCACGTAAATTAAAAGAAAATTTACTTATCTTATATCTTTAAACGAGCAATTCTTGTATATATTATAATCTGAATCTCGGAAACGGCGCCAACGATTTTCATAAAATTTAGTATACAGGGTATTTCGGGGGCGATAAATCGATCTAGCTACGATTTATTTTCAGAAAATGTTGTTTTATTCGTGTTTTCAATAATCAACTTTATCGATAATCAACTTAAACATAAACTTTTTTTATTGATAGAAAATAACAAATAATATAATATAATATGTAATTCGTGTTTAAATATAATATCTAAAATACCCAATTTATCAACAAAAAAAACCGAACAAAGGTCGGTCATCTTATTGTGTAAAATTAAGCAACATAAAAGTTGCCAGCTCTATCGCCCGTAATACACAAATGGCGTTACTAAACTTGTGAATGCGATATTACTGTGAAATACGGTGTATACGTTAATTGCATGAAATCAGATATGCGAGTTTGTTATTATGCTTTGTATTATTGAAACTTGTGATTTTACAGTTATTGTGTTTTTCGTATTGCGGCAGGCAATATGCTTGTTCGCACGATTTGTTTGCCTACATGGAAGATATGTTTGCGTGTGCTTACTTTCTTTGAAGTTAATCTGGTGTGAAGAATTAGTGGTGGTAGGACCTCTTGTGAGCGGGTAGGTACCACCGCCCTGCCTATTTCTGCCATGAAGCAGTAATACGTTTCGGTTTGAAATGGATGGGGCAGCCGTTGTAAGTATAGGTTTTTGAAGTCGTCGTGGCCTAAAGGATAAGACGTCCGGTGCATTCGTATCTAGCGATGCACTGATGTTCGAATCCCGCAGGCGGGTACCAATTTTTCTAATCAAATACGTACTTAACAATTGTTCACGATTGACTTCCACGGTGAAGGAATAACGTCGTGTAATAAAAATCAAACCCGCAAAATTATAATTTGCGTAATTACTGGTGGTAGGACCTCTTGTGAGTCCGCACGGGTAGGTACCACCACCCTGCCTATTTCTGCCGTGAAGCAGTAATACGTTTCGGTTTGAAGGGCGGGGCAGCCGTTGTATTTATACTGAGACCTTAGAACTTATATCTCAAGGTGGGTGGCGCATTTACGTTGTAGATGTCTATGGACTCCAGTAACCACTTAACACCAGGTGGGCTGTGAGCTCGTCCACCAATCTAAGCAATAAAAAAATCCGTATTCTTTCGTAAATTTATAGTACAAAAAAATTTACACTAAAAGGATATTGATCCTCGCTTTAAAAATAGGATAGATACTTATGGGCTTATTATTACTCTGGCTACTTTTTTACTTCGTTTCCCCACATAGATACAAAGTAAATTCGAGCTTCTTGCTCCAAGAAACAGAGTTCATATCAGATTTTTGTTACAGCGATCATACATCTTTTCGGTTCTGGAGCTCTGATTCTTACGTTATAATAAAAAATGTGTACCTCCAGAGAGGCTTTCGGATGGATTCATTTAATATCGTGCGCAAGTATTATTGCTCTGTTGTAGACAAACGGACATTTATATAGGGTGGTTTGGAAGTGTTCCCGAAATCGAAGTCTGATAGCGGAACAAGTGATCACACACACTAAATCTGTCCGTGGTAATATGCTTGGCCACCAGTGAAATGCTTCTCTTCGCAACTGATCATTATTTATATTTGTTTTTAACCGACCTCAAGAAAGGAGGAGGCTCTCAATTTGATTGTATGTTTTTTTTTTAATGTTTGTTACCTCATAACTTTTGGCTGAGTGAATCGATTTAGTCCAGTTCTGATAATGGCATCCATGAGAAAACTATATAAATCTTAAATTTGCATTAAGTACGTGCGCGACAAATAGATGAATAACTCAATAACTCAATACCACGCCAACCGATTTCGATGATTATTATTTTTAGTGTATATTAATTTGTTTTGGAATATATTTTTTTTTCTATTTGAAGTCGGTTTTTGTTAAAGCAATTACAATTAATAAAGCATTTACAATTATTTATTGTCGTTTCGGCTCAGTGAACGTCTGCACACCCTATATAGTTCGTTCTCCAGATGGCGCTTTTTTTTTTTTTTTTGTTATTGCCCTTGTAAGTAGACGAGCATACGGCCCATCTGATAGTGAGTGGTTACCGTCGCCCATGGACTTCAGCAATGCCAAGATCAGAGCCAAGCCGCCCATCGTTGTAGTTAAAGTTTGTAGATTTTTTAATACATCAGGAAATGTAAAAAAGGTTTCTGGAAACATAATACATAAGAAATCATGGCACGGATCCGTTAATGTAAAAAGAAACCAGCTTTATGACGATACTACGACGAGAAAAAATGATTTTATTGTAAAAAAAGCGTGGGGTGCATGGTATCAGTAGTTATAAATATTTTATGAACAGATATGAGTAGAAGGGTTATTTTGATAATATCCTGAAAAGCACCCCACGATTTTTACAATAAAATCATTTTTTCTTACACTATTTTTAATTCAAATTTATAATTTTTTTTTTTCTATTTTTTAGTTGGATTTTCTATTAAATCGTATTTTGTTAGTTTTTTTAAACCTTTATTTATTTTTTCATTTTTTGGTTGAATTTCAATTTTTTTATTTTTTTTAAATATTAGATTGTCATCGATTCTTAGTAAGTATACCAAATTTCGAGTTAATCCGACGTTTTCAAGGGGGTCAAAATCATGTTGAAAGATTCCGTTACGACTTTAGATGATTTTGAATTGCGATTCTCAACTAGCATTTTTAGTATAGAGCACTAATGTACTATACATAATAGGCAATCTCTTTGTAATAGGTAAATTCGCAGTGTTCAAGCCTTTGAGATTTTTATCTGAAATAGGCAATTACTGTGCAATGGACCCTGAATGGTCTCGGGATGGCCAACTTTTGTTACTTAATAACGTGTTTTTTTTTAACATCGTTTCTCTAGTTTTTCTATTGAAAATTGTGGACTACATTTTGAATCGAGACGCAAATAATTTACGGTCTGGTAAACAGTGTAAACAGTCTATTTGTCTGACACAGAATTTGGCTTTATTGTACACATTTCTTATTCTTTAAGAAGTTTTAACACGTTTGGAACGGTCAAATCATAATTAAAAGCTCAATTAAAATAGCAATAATAATAAAAAAAGCTATGGTCGACTGGAAGAGAACCATTTCACTGGTGGTAGGACCTCTTGTGAGTCCGCGTGGGTAGGTACCACCGCCTTGCCTATTTCTGCCGTGAAGCAGTAATGCGTTTCGGTTTGAAGGGTGGGGCAGCCGTTGTAACTATACTGAGATCTTAGAACTTATATCTCAAGGTGGGTGGCGCATTTACGTTGTAGATGTCTATGGGCTCCAGTAGCCACTTAACACCAGGTGGGCTGTGAGCTCGTCCACCCATCTAAGCAATAAAAATCAAATAAAACAAAACGTTTTGGTTTCTTTCTAAATGAATATGTACTCGTAAATATTCACGAAATAAACACCTAAGTTAAAAGCGCTCTTCAAATATTAATGGCGCGGGACCCTCGGATGGAGTAGTTTCATGCTCCGCGGCCTTTCATGCAAGCGTTCGCATTTAAAAACGTACTTTTTTAAATATAAAAACTCCGCGTAAATACGCCCATTAAATCCGCCGGTATTTTCCGTGCTGAACGCGTTATGGGAATAATGCTGTGATTGTTTTACGCGTTTTCGGAATGCCTGTATGAAATGTTTTGGTGATCAAATTACTCGTAACGGAGGTTTCCTTTCGAGCTAAGTCTCTTTTTATCGGATTAGATGGTTAAATGATCCAATAACCCGGTGTTACCACTGTTAAACTAAAATAGCGTATATTAGTTAAAACAATAGATTATCTGTTAAGACATACGCTTGAGAGTGTCAATGGCATTTCAAATAGCTGTTCTGTGAGCAAACGAATACCACGAAAACGGCATGATTATTTTGGTGCAGAAATATACAGGTTAGTGGTATCTCAGCTTCCAATTTATCTAGTCCCAATCACGCGAAATTTTTGAAAAGGAGATGACTGATTAGTGTGCTTGATTATGTCACCGCAGGTTCGAATAAGTATAATTGTCTTTTTTTTGCTCTAAGCATAACCGCGTGCAATTTTTAATGTTGCCCATTGCACATCTTCTTCTATCTTCTATATCGTTCCCTCACTGCAGAGGATCGCGACCACACGTGACTTTCTTCTACTGTGTTCAATCATGGGTGGCACGAATCGCGTGGTACAGACTACCACCAAATGATTCTCTTACCATCTGGCTATGCGACCCGCAATTATTAGCTTTTCTAATTCATGTCTGGGAGACCGCATGATATGTCCCATTGCAAAATTTCGGCCATGTAAGTAACACGTAATAAATTAACTTGACGAACTCGTCTATGATCAGATAGTACGAAAAAATTAAAACGCCTCAACAATGCAAGCGTAAAACAAACTCACTCCGAATTTCGAGTAACTGTATGCACTTAACGTGGTTTCGGGGCTACGCTCACCATACGACGTAGCTACTAACTACATACAGTCCTGCTATATTGAACATATTGCCCCGGTACTCCAACGTTAGTTGGGTAAATCTTATTTTATTTAAAACTCATTTGTAAAATTAAATAATGGCTGTTTGTAAAATAATTAAAAGCCAGTGCCTTTGGTTTAGGACCGATGTAGGTCCCGCTATTTGATACTAAACAAACCCACTGAGTCAATTTACAGTTAGATTACTAGTATTAGGAGACGTTAACATAGACTTTATTGTACACCGAGAAAGCGATAAATTATGTGAACACAATAATAATAGTAGCAACCTACTGAGTTTCTCGCCTGATCTTCTAAGTGGGTCGCGTTTTCGATCCGGTGGTAGATTCTGCGAAGCACTGCTCTTGCTAGGGTCAGTGTTAGCATCACTCCGGTTTGAGGCCCGTGAGCTCACCTACTTGTTAGGTTACACTGGCATAGCTTCTCAAAGCTAGTTGCTTAGGTACGAAAAAAAAGCGACCCAGTGAGTAGATCCAGCGAGAAACTCAGTGGGTTATATCAATGAGCCAGTTCGCACGTCGAACTCTTCTCCAGGATTTCTCTTAAATCTACATCAATAAACAAAAGCAGCATTCACAAAAAGGAATAATTTCCAAACTGTTTGCCAGATCGAAATCGAGTATTAAAATGAATCCTAAGTGTATAATATATACCCAATTCCAAAAGTACTTACAAGGACCTAACAAGCCCAAACCGGTAAGAACTCAATAAAAGAAACGAGAAATCCTTTTCCTAATCAAGCTTACCCTTTCGGGTCCTAATCTCTGTACAAACTACAATTTTTTTTCTGCCCAACACACCCCGACAAAGTCTAACGTACGAAACAACAATTGTAGGTATAAACTCGCGAAGGGGGAACTGTTAAATTGAATAGCCGTGTGTTGTGCACGATTTTGTAGGACACTTAAATTTCATATGCGATTTTATGAGAGGAAAGTTATTTGAATGGGATAAGCGCCATTTTGCTTGTTCGTGGGCTCATTTAAATATATATTTTTAATGATCTGTGTCTATTGTTTTTTCAGCCGCGATCTCGGCTAGTAGAGAAGAATATTAGTCGCTTATTTCTATTCCGACCAGTTTTTTTTTTTTTTTTTCTTTTGTTTTTTTTTTTCGTAGCGATCCGTTTCAGTTAACAATGAGTTATTCCTTTGGCTGATTTTAATCTTAATAGTGATATAAACAGAATCAGATGTCCAGTGACATCTTCATTTTTTATTGTAAGATTTAATTTCTATTCTGTAAGGTAGGTATACTGTGCCTCCTTAATCTAGTAAACTGCACCGCTCCTGTGCCTCCTAGGTCCGACGCCAATTTATTGACGACGACGTCGATAGCCTGACTTGGTATTTTTTGCTGTAGGCTACTATTCCGATTAGTAGCAGTCTTTTGGTTTCATAATTGAAGCTACTTTTACAGTGTAGTCACTCCTTTTTATTATCATTACGTTATAATATTTCCGATCTTTCGAATACTTAATAACAGTTTTCGTAAACACTATTCATTGTTCAAAGTCATTATTCGTTGATATTTCTATAATGTTCTAACTACCGTCTATTTTTCTATAGAAATATTTTTCTAGTATTCTACAAGTCTTTCAGTTTGAAGAGCGGAGCAAATATTTACCAATGTAGATAGAAAATTAAATCGAAGTATCAGTTTGCATAAAGCTGTGCTACCAAAAGTCAAAAGGCACAATTATTTCCGGCCGCCGGTAACTATGCACCCGATTCTGCGAACCAAAGGTTAAGCAGTCGCCGTCACCCAAAACACGTCACTTCAGATCTTCCTTGTTAGGCCACAGACACCGCCCACTTAGTTTCTCGCTGGATGTCTTCAGAGGGTCGCGATTCCGATCCAGTGGTAGATTCAGCGAAGCACTGCCCTTGTTTTGTCTTTGCGTCGATAATTCTCAATGAGGGTCGTGGCGTCATGAGGTTTTCTCGGGAAAATACACATAGTTGGGTTCCGCGTCCTTCTACGGCAGTGCTTTTGAAATAGATTAGTTTTAGATTTAGTTCTTCGAGGCCGCTGAAGCCTTATTTGGGCCCGGCAAATTAACCGCCGCCAGACATTCTGCGTTGACTGCTTTATGATGGAAAGATCAAACTCCAACTCATCCCTCGCCTTTTCTCATCCGGGCTTAGGACCGGCATTGGCAGAGTTAGGACTAGTATTAGAAAATTCCTTAAGATGAGCTCTGTGAGCTCGCCAATATGTTCAGCGAACCTATCATAACCACTCGAGACACTAGGATGGATAGACAAAAAAAATTATGCTTGCAATATACGAATATGGCAGTGTGGTTTAGCACAAAACGGGTTTCCTTACGACGTAAACTACCATGCGTTAGTATCACAAAACCAGACTAATATGTAATTTTTCCCCAGTAGGTGTATGGTAGGTTGTAGGTATATGTTAGCAATTATGTTAATTTTTTTTCTATTCTTGTCGCAAAGAATTCTCTTTTATTATTCTCGTGGTTAGTAACGCATTGCGAACAAGTGCTTCAGCAATCATTTAACATCAGAGTCCTCGACCGAGCATTTACTGAAATAAATTTCAACAGCCGACAATGCTAATATCATATTCAAAGCTAGATCAAAAAGAATGAATCTGTAATCATCAATATTAACCTAATGTCACTTGTCAGTTAAATTTGACGTCTGTTAAGTCTTTGCTTTTGACAGCGCTCTTGGGCGGCGCCCTTGAAACTATTAAGTGTCAGTCACACAATTCATTACAAATAACTAAAATATTTCTGTTCATTGAAGTGATATTTTATTTTTGCCTATATCCCTACAATAGTTACGAAATAAACTTTAAAGAAATGTATTATATTTTATTTATTAAGCATCATGTAAACTTTACATTCTCGGACTTATTGTCTAAGGCATTCTCTATCAGTCAACCAAAGGTAGTGTAGAGTGTATAGTGGTAGGTGCAATAAAATTAATGAAATATATTAAACTAGCTCTTCCTGTCCGCTTCGCTGGGCATTTAAAATTAAAATTATTATTTCTCACCCCCGCAAAGATTCTCATCATTAACGCTCCCGCAACTGGTGTAGGGAGTCCAACACTCATATAAATATTAGCCTATCCATTAAGCACATGTATTTTCTACATGGATACCAAGTTTCAAGTCAATCGGATGCGTGGTTTAGTAGTTATAATGAAACATGTGTAAAAACCACTATAGATTTATATATTAGTATAGATTACAAATACATAGACACAAAAATATATATTTATATATATATACACAAAAACATAAACACGAACACATAAATGTACACACATACATACATATAATAGCTTATCTTTTTTTATTCTTTTATTCTCTTTTAATTTATATTTTACCGATTTTCCATTGAAAAAGTGGCCAGTAATCTAAGTGCACGTTGCATTTTTCATGAAACAAGCGGATAGAGGGCAATCCAGGTTCGCTTGTTCCCAATGCCAGTAATTATTGCTCTTTCAAAGGTTTTCTCTGGGATTCGTTCAGCCGAAACGCGTTTACATTCATTCTTGTTCTTTTGTTTCTTTTATTTGAACGGCAAATAGATATTGAGGATTTGATTCGTTAATTTTATTTATGACTAGCTGCACCTGCGGCTTTGTCCGGATCAAAGTGTAATTAAAGCTAACTACGTAAGATAATTTTAAGTGAACATAGAACATATATTCTCTTTTATATATTAATACGCGAAGCGAAAACTTTTTACGAACTTTTTACTCCTTTTTACAAAAATTGCGCAGACGGAGGAATATGAAATTTTACTACACTTATAAAGAATATAGAGATGAATTGCAGAATATTAATAATTTTATAAATTACTAGCTGTACCCGTCCGCTTCGCTGGGCATTTAAAATTAACATTATTATTTCTCACTCCCGCAAATATTCTTATCATTAACGCCCCCGCAACTGGTGTAGGGAGTTCAACACTCATATAAATATTAGCCTATCCATTAAGTACATGTATTTTCTACATGGATACCAAGTTTCAAGTCAATCGGATGCGTGGTTCAGTAGTTATAATGGAACATCCGTAAAAACCACTGTAGATTTATATATTTGTATAGATGTATTAAAAGTACAATATTAAATCAGTAAAAAAGACTTTGCACACACTACCATGTATTTGACACACACACACGCTTAAATACTCTTGTTTATTACCAAACTTTTGTTATTCTTTGAAGTATGTGGTCAAATTGAGAATAGATTAGTATTGTTTGTCTTTAATATTATTTATAGCGCCGTAGTTTTGGCGAAATCTGTGATTATAGAAATTATTATAGTATTTGACTATAGAAGAATTATCATGTTCAAATTTATAATTTCAATTAATTGTAGTCAGATTTCTACCACCACTAGCTTATGTAATGTAAATAGATATACAGATTTTTGATGGAATAATAGAGAGTATTTTTCAAAATTTTTTTTTTTTGTTGCTTATATTAGTGGACGAGCTCACAGCCCACCTGGTGTTAAGTGGTTACTGGAGCCCATAGACATCTACAATGTACCCACCTTGAGATATAAGTTCTAAGGTCTCAGTATAGTTACAACGGCTGCCCCACCCTTCAAACCGAAACCCATTACTGCTTCACGGTAGAAATCGGTAGGACCTCTTATGAGTCCGCGCGAGTAGGTACCACCACCCTGCCTATTTCTGCCTATATCTCAAGGTGGGTGGCGCATTTACGTTGTAGATATCTATGGGCTCCAGTGACCATTTAACACCAGGTGGGCTGTGAGCTCGTTCACCCATCTAAGCAATAAAAAAAATACTATTTCTCGATTTGAAGTATCGATCTTATTCCAGACACTCGATAGTTTTACATTAAAAATATTATTCGATGGAATTTACAACCGAAGTCGTATCTACGATGCTACATATTTAACTCACTAAGTTTTGAGCATATAGCCTCTTTGTGACATTGTCTACTCTACAAAAAGCTCTACACGAGACTTACTCTACAACATGCCTTTGACCGTCGCGTGTAGAGTAACAAAGTAAGTGCCCCACATAAAAGCTTAAATACTTCACGGACGGTACAAGACTAGAGCTTTCTGGGGCTCTCTGGTATACACGATATGATAAATCTGGCGGTAAAATTAAAATAAAAGTTTCACGCAAGCAATTTCTTTTTACTTTTCTTATGCCCTTAATCTATTAAAGGTATAAATTAGGACAGCCCTATATCCAGCAATGTACAACTATGAGTTGCTGATGATGAACTATCCAGCACGTTCAAGCTACCAACATTCCTTAACATTGGTAAACTAAAATCAAATATATTCCACTAGCGGTTGAGTATTTTAAGTAATTGACAACCATTATTATTATTATTATTATTCTTTTGCTTGGATGGGCGAACGAGCTCACAGCCCACCTGGTGTTAAGTGGTTACTGGAGCCCATAGACATCTACAACGTAAATGCGTTACCCACCTTGAGATATAAGTTCTAAGATCTCAGTATAGTTACAACGGCTGCCCTACCCTTCAGACCGAAACGCATTACTGCTTCACGGCAGAAATAGGCGGGGCGGTGGTACCTACCCGCGCGGACTCACAAGAGGTCCTACCACCAGTATTTCAGTGAAATTCATAGTTAACTCCATGATTTGGATCACATTGTCATGTCTGGATTCTTTAATTGCAGCATAAGACTAGGCTGGGCTGTAAAAATTAAAGAGCTCCCCATCTAAGTGAAAACTAGTGAAAATAATGTGCCATTAAAATCAACATGAAATTGCCTAAGCATTTCACGAAAAGGCTAATTCTATCAAAATTTTTTATCCAGTTATTTAGATCTCCTATAACTTGAAAGCACTGTAGATTATTCTATTCATAATCATTATTCATATTTTTTCTCAGGGCGAGTTGCCTTTCAAAAGCTCTATATTCGGTGTCAGATACGACCTTCGAATAATATATTTCGTTGTTTATAAATATTTAGATATCCTTATCTGTAATATCAAATAACGGCTTCATGTATCAGTAGGCAGCGGCTTATCAGTGCTCTCTGGCATCTAATGTCCCTGAGCGACAGTGAGTACTTACCAGACGGTATGCTCAACTGCGCACAATACCAACAAAATTTTGGTTTTTTTTTTCCTATCTAAGGTGATGGTCTAGAGAGATCATATCAGCGTCAACGGGCTAGTAGGTGAACTCACGGGGCTTAAACCTGACGATGTTGCTAACCCGAACCCTTGGCAAGAGCCGTGCTTTGCGGAATCTATCACCGGATCGGAAATGTGACCCACTGAGAAGATCCAGCGAGAAACTCAGTGGGCTGTGTCTGTGGTTTAACTTACTCGCCGAGCCCTTCGTCGCAATCGACGGGTTCGACGAGAACGATAACCGGTAATAAAAAAAATTCATGCATGACGGCGCCAGGAATGGCTGAGCGGCAATTCCGTCATCACTCTTATTCCGTTGAGCCCAGTGTATTGTAATAATTGCAATAAAAGTCAATAAAACCGGTAGACCGACAGAGCGACCGACCAAATTGACTGCCTGAGACAGACTGAAACGACACTTTTTTTTTTTAAAGTTTACTGGTGGCCCGAAGGCCTTTCCAGTTTCACCAGGACAGGTGGGCGAGCAAAGGCTCAGCCAAGAGGGGCGGGATTTGCTAATAACCGCCCGAGCGCCTCCGAAGGAGACCTAACAACTCAAGAGCAATTGTTTCGCGAATTAATCTACTACCGGATCGGAATCGCGACCCGCTGAGAAGATCCGGCGAGAAACTCAGCGGGCTGATGCACGGGTTAGGTTGCACGTCGACCTCTTTGTCGAGTTCGACGAGTACGGTTACCGGGGTCCCTAAGCCTGCCCCTAGTATTAGAGCTGAAGGCATCTAATGCAAAGTTTATTGGATCTGATGGATCCGTAAGGACGTGTCTAGGGCGTCGACGGTGACTGGTCCTGCATGATCAGGATTCGGGGAGTAGTCAGCGGCGGCAACGATAAGGCGATTATCATGACGCATGGCCTAATCGAAGTATCATTCCGACGCTGACTTCATGTATTTCCGAATTGATTCGAGGCCCAGGTCGTCGTGTAGGTCAACGTTCCTCACGAACCACGGAGCCCCGACAGTTAGCCTGCAAAAGCGGGATTGTAAGGATTGGAGGGTGTCTATGTGTGTGCGGGCCACGTGAGCGAACACCACACTCGCGTAAGTCATGACGGGCCTTATGCAAGTTTTGTAAAGTGTCACCTTGTTCCGAAGGGACATTTTACTCCGCTTACAGATCATGGGGTAGAGTCTACCGAGAATAAACGCGGCACGGTCACGGACTGATTTTATATGCGGGCGGAATGTCATCGATGCATCCAGGGTAACGCCCAGGTACTTGACCTTCCTGGCCCAGGGTATGGGTTGTCTAAAGAGAGTAATCGGGGGTGTGAGATTCCTCCTCCTAATCCGGGAGGAAATCCGTGTGGAGCTTTCCCTCTGAAATAGCACCGCAGTACTTTTCGCTGGGTTGATGTCTATGCGCCATTTTCGGAACCACTGTCCTAGGGCTAGGGCTGCGCTCTGAAGCTTCTTCGCGATTAGGGACTTATTTCTACTAGAATAGTAAACAGTCGTGTCGTCGACGAATAAAGCTAAATGGGTCGGCGGCGACCGGGGAATATCGTTGACGAATAAGCTAAATAGGAGGGGTGAGAGGACAGAGCCTTGCGGGACTCCAGCTGTGAGAGGTCGTGGGGAGGAGCGGGTTCCCTCGACTCGATATCGAAAAGAGCGGTTCGACAAGAAGTCCCGTATGATGAGCACGAGACTATCCGGCACGCCCATGTTGAATAGTTTGAAAATCAAACCATTGTGCCAGACTTTGTCGAACGCTTTTGCGACGTCGAAGAAGAGAGCTCCCGTGTATAACGGTTTTGGTCGATTAAGCCCCACAAGAATGTGCTCCGTGAGGCGGTGCACCTGTTGAACGCATGAGTGATTTGTACGGAATCCGAATTGTTCATCGATGAGAATGCCCTTGGATGAGACGAAGTCTCTGAGGCGTTTGTAGAGCAGACGCTCATACAGTTTTCCTAGAGACATGAGGAGGCTAATCGGGCGGTAGTTCGTCGGATGATTTTTTGGTTTACCGGGTTTGTGTATGCCGATAACGTCCGCTTCTTTCCACACCGCGGGAAAGATACAGTTCGCCATAGCGGCATTGAAAATAGATGACAACATCACGATGAGTTGGACGGGTAGAAGTTTAATAACGCGGTTAGATATACCGTCGGAACCGGGAGCCTTGCGAGGACGTAGGTCTTTGATCAAGTCTTTAACTTCCATCGGGGTAACGGGTGGTAACGCATCCGAGGGTGGCAAGGAGGCTCTGCGTTCTACCTCACTGTCTACTAATTCTACATGAATAGGGTCCACGGATTGAGTGCTGGTCGTGTACTGGGTTTGCAATGTATCGGCCAGCAGCTCTGCTTTTTCATCATCATCGAACGCCGTGAGTCGGCCTGAGGGGCCTACGAGGGGGGGCATAGTTACTACCGTATCCGATTTGAGAGTACGAGCTAAGCGGTAGTAAGACCTTTGGGAGGACTGAAACGACTCTGTTCACGCACCGCCGTTTTATACTGTGGCGTTACGGTGTCTACCCTACATTATTGTGATATTTATCAAAACAACATTTTATCATTTAGAATAATAATCATAACAATGTCTTAATGTTACTAAAGTTGTTATCCATAAGTAAATAAACTAAACTATATATTTATTATGTTATTTATTGCCAATAGTGGCATTTGCGCCCACATGCACAATCACCACTGAACTCGAAATGTATTTGACTTCGGAGAATTCCTTGAGGCTATTGAGTTATATGAGATGTATTTGTTTATTTTCGTAGTAACACAGACATTTGACAGTGATATCATTTAATATCAGATAGGACAATAACAATCGTTAAAGCCAAAGTAATATACCTTACGCATTTAAGTAAAATAATGGTAAAAGGTAGATGCCGTGAGTCCACACGGGTAGGTTTTTTTTTTATTGCCTTTGTAGGCTGACGAGCATACGGCCCATCTCATGGTAAGTGGTCACCGTCGCTCATGGACGTCAGCAATGCCAGGGGCAGAGCCAAGCCGCTGCCTACCATAAAGTACTCTCCACAAGCCTCGTTTGAAGAAGGACATGTCATAGCGCTCGGAAAACACCGTGGAGGGGAGTTCATTCCAAAGCCGGATGGTACGTGGCAAAAAAGATCTTTGGAAACGCACTGTCGATGAACGCAGCGGTTCCAGATAATATGGATGAACTCTGCTCCGATGGCGGGAGGTGCGATGATAAAAAAGGGTTTAAGGGGATCATCTCGAATAATTCCTCAGAGCATTCCCCATGGACCATACGGTATAAAACACAGAGAGAACCGAAGTCCCTCCGTAGACCCAGAGGTTCCAAGCGATCCGCGAGAGCAGGATTATCGACCATCCGAACAGCCCGTTTCTGTATGGAGTCAGGTACCACCACCCTGCCTATTTCTGCCGTGAAGCAATAATACGTTTCGGTTTGAGGGGCGGGACAGACGTTGTTTTTTTTTCCTACCTAAGCTGATAGCCTTGAGATGCTACTTGAGCGGAACCTTAACTAGTAAGTGAGCTCGCGGGGCTCAGACCTGACGACGTTGCTAACACGAATCCTAGCAACAAGAGCCGTGCTTCGCAGAATCTACCAACGGATCGGAAACGCGACCCGCTGAGAAGATCCGGCGAGAAACTCAGTGGGCTGTGTCTGAGGATTAATTTACTCGTCGAGCCCTTCGTCGCAAGCGACGGGTTCGACGAGAACGGTGACCGGTGCTTGAGGTACCTAAAAGCACCATTAGTGGATCGGGAGGATCCGAGATGACGTCTTTGGGGCGACGTCGACTACTTTCCATTCTTTCCGCATTTCCGCAGGATGGGGAATGTAGTTACCGGCGGCCACGATGAGAGGGTTCTCGTGTCGTGCCGCTTTATCGAAGTAACTATACTTGAGACTTTAGAACTTATATTTCAAGGTGAGTGGCGCATTTACGTCGTAAATGTCTGTGGGCTCCAGTAACCCTTAACATCTGGTGGGCTGTGAGCTTGTCTAACCATCTACGCAATAAAAAATAATCACTCACTCTCTCTTAAATATGAGTAATTGAAAGAAGCCAAACATATAACGAACCCACTTCCAAGCACGAGGAAGATTTCATCAAGGACAATCAGATTTATTCCTTCAATCAGACGTCCGGGTACGTATTACGTATTTCGGTTTATTCTAAGAGTTCACTTGCAAACTTGTTTTTTTTTTTTTTTTACTAACAATCACGCCACATTAACTGGTCCCGTGATAAGTTCGTAAAGAACTTGTGTTACAGGTACCAGATAACGGAAATAAATGTAAGATTTTTATTATACACATACATATATTTAATATACATCCATAACCCTGGAAAAGCCATTTATATTTATCATACAAATATCTTCCCTTGGCGGGATTCGAACCCGCGACCCCCTTGTGTAGTGACCATGTCACTTACCACTACACCAGGCGGCCGTTAAACTATTCATCAGAACATTGTAATTGGAGGAAGTTTCCGACCTACTTTGATTTTGAGTGGTATTCCGGAATTCATAATACAACAACTACATTTTTCCTTCTTTATTACCCTAAAAAAAGGAACAATTGCAAACATTTTTTCATTATTGCTATTATAATAACCAATGACTATTATTATGTTATCAATAAAGACATAGTTAAGGCCAGTTAAGGTTTTTTTCTTATGTTCGGAGGCACACATTCACTATACTAAGACCTTAGAACTTATATCTCAAGGTGTGTGGCGCATTTACGTTGTAGATGTCTATGGGCTCCAGTAACGATTTAACACCAGTTGGGCTGTGAGCTCGTTAACCCCACTAAGCGTTGTGGGCTAAGAGATAAGACGTCCGGTGCATTCGTGTTGTGCGATGCACCGGTGTTCGAATCTCAGCCGGGTACCAATTTTTCTAATGAAATACGTACTCGACAAATGTTCACGACTGATTTCCAGGGTGAAGGAATAACATCGTGTAATAAAAATGAAACCCACTAAATTATAATTTGCGTAATTACTGGTGGTAGGACCTCTTGTGAGTCCGCGCGGGTGAGTACCACCCTGCCTATTTTCTGCCGTGAAGCAATAATGCGTTTCAGTTTGAAGGGTGGGGCAGCCGTTGTAACTTACTTGAGACCTTAGAACTTATATCTCAATGTGGGTGGCGCATTTATGTTGTAGATGTCTATGGGCTCCAGTGACCAATTAACACCAGGTGGGCTGTGAGCTCTTCCACCCATATAAGGATTAAAAAAGATAGGTACACTTTGACCTATACTAAATGATTGATCTATATTCGCAGCGTCGAACTGTATTATCCTAAGCAATAAACGAGCCACTCCAACACGGAATAATTTACATCCGAAAACCAATATAGACGAAGACAACAAATCCTAAAGAAATCCAAAGACGGAGTCTTATTTCAATCCTCGGAGACTCTTCCTTTAGACAATTAGGCATGGTCGTTGAGCAAATTGCAAATGACATTCTATACAGAATTATATCTATTCAATTTTTTTTTCTTTCTCCTTTCTGTCTTTACTTTCCGTCCTATTTCATTTGGTGCGCTGATATTAAGATCTGTGGAAAGGGGAAAATTAATTCTGCTAGATGTAGCAAGAATACGTTCCCGGCGAAGCTCGCAAGTTATATTCGAATTTTGTTTTCTCAGAATTCAATTTTCTTGTACAATATTATGTTATTGGCAGCTGTTCAAAGCCTTGGTAAAGATTAAAAATAACCACAAGCTACTTAATCAACGTGGTCTAATTGGTAATCGGTAAGATGCCCGATGAACTGGGTTACTACCGTTACCCTGCCTATTCCTGCTGTGAAGCAGTAATGCGTTTGGGCTGAAAGGGCGGGGCAGCCGTTGTACAATAAAATTAATACTCATGTCTCAAGTTGGGTGGCAGCATTTACGTTGTTGCTGTCTATGAGCTCCGGTAGGCACTTAACAAAAGGTGTGCCATGAGCTCGTTCACCCTGAAGCAACCAAGTTTTAGCCTAACGTGTGTTTAAGAGTAATCTCACCAATTAAGTTATACATACAATCGTGACAAAGGACAATAAGTTTCACAAAACTTACTAATTTGCCAAATCTTTGGTTATGTCCGATAGCTAGCCGCACAAGTAGGCTACCATTCCAATTATATTAATCGTGAAGTGATCAAGTATTCCAGTATGAAGGGTAGCAAAGTTAATGCAAAAATATATTATATACTAATATTTGTATTTGTACGTTAAAGGCCAAATATGAAATTCGCGCCCCAAAATGAAAAACTTGAGCGTTTCTTTCAAAGCGGACAGCAAAAAAAAAGAAAAACTAGCCACCCACACAAACGTCTGAAAAATGAGTTGCTCTTTTCACGAAACGAGAAACGGGACAAAAAATCTGGAATGAACGTGTTACGTATTACTCGTGTGCACCTGAGCCGCGTGGGGGCGGGGGTGCCTTGTGCCCTGTCTTATCGGGCCTGTCTTCTATATACGTCGTTACAACTCTCAAAGGCAGTACAAGCAAATCTAATCAATTCCATAAAGTCTTATGTTTGAGTTTATAAAGGCTCAGGTCTGATTGAACGACCTTATAAGCTAAAACGCCCGTTGTATTGAATGATGTGACTATTACGGAATTCAAATATCCTGGCAGATTTTCTTTAAGAACCAATACGGAATTAGGGTTATTCTTTTCTAAGCTTTTGGGTCTGCTTTGTGTGTCGGTTTGTTGACTAAGCGTCTTAACGGAAACATCGCACTCCCAGACCAACGCAGATTTCGGTCCAGAAGAGTACTCCAAAGACTTGAGTTTAGACGTATGCTTCGTCTGAAGTATGCTACCTTGCTTTTAACCTGCTTCTAATCAACCCTATATCTTCTGATTTGTTACTGAGCGACAAAGGCTTTTGGTCGTCTTAAGTCCGACATCTTCCGCTCACCTCCCCTAATGCGTAATCGGAGCTTTGGCGATTTCCTGTCGGCATATTTGGTATCTGCGAACTGCATTGGCGTCTTACCATCAGTTTGGGCAGTCTTAAACGGTAGCAAAAAAATAAGATATCCAAACAAAACAAACAAATTCCCATACAAATATTTGGGAAGCTCAAATTGTCAGGCAACCAGACCCTAAAGCGAGCCCAACAAATTTCATTACATCCAAATTAGATTTGGCGTCGAAACCCTTGAGGCAACCGTAATTCGGAACACTTCCGTAACACACCATGCGCTGTTGTATCTCAAAACATGCGAAAATAAATCTAGATATCCAATCAGATGTTCCCTCGATTTTGGGAATGGCAACCAATTCTAAGACGAAATAGTCGGCCCAGTTCGCGCTGGCTCTCGTAGCTTCTTTTGACGAGTTGGTTTTACAGAAATAGGACTATGGCTCTAATAAATAGTAACAGATATTTGAACATCGGTATAGTTGCATCGCCCGACACGAGTACACCAAGAGCTATTGGTAAACATGGGTTAAGTACGTAGGAAAGTTAGTACCTTCCTGCGGTATTCGAAAACCAGCGCAGTCGTATGGCTCGATACGAATGCACTGGGCGTTTTATCATTTAAGCCATGACGATTTTCATATCAATGGTGACCAATAATAATTGAAACAGAGTTCCTTATCCTTTTTGATTGCGCGCCGAAGGACTAGACCGAAAAAATCGTAATAATGAAGAATCTCACCAAAAACAAGCATCTTTTTGCAGTAATTTTTGAGGAACTTCCGAATTATCTCTTAAGAAACTGATTATTTGTCTATCGATAAGACTTACCATCAATTTTGAAACATGAATTTAAAATATGTATTTATCATCATCATCATCATCAACAGCCCAATGTCGTCCACTGCTGGACATAGGCCTCTCCCAATCTACACCACTGAGCCCGGTCTGCGGCTCTCCTCATCCACTTCTTGGCGGCCACCGTGCGGAGGTCATCGCACCATCTAGCCAGGGGGCGTCCCACGTTACGTCTTCCGCTGCGCGGTCTCCACTCGAGAACCCGTTTGCTCCAGCGATCGTCAGCGATCATTTTATAATAAATAATAATAAAGTGATATATTTTATGTCACTAATATACCAGAAAATTATCTGCAATGTCAACTTTATTATACGTTTTATTTATTATTATATTAAAATAATTATTATACGTTTAATAATTATTTTACATAAAAAAAAGATTTAAATAACAAAAGGAACTCAGTGCCAATCGGGTGTCCATAAGACCACTCTCTTTCTTTATTTTGTACTATTAGACGTACCACAGCTTGATCTATTTCATATTCTCTCATGATCTATTTCTTACATGAAGTAAGAAATAAATTAATTCGCTTCATCTGTTAAGCCTTTACATAGTGAAGTAATGTTGTTGTGGCCCAGAGAACTTTCGTAATTTAGCCTGAGAGCTCTCACGAAAGCCACGTTTTCAATTTACTAAATCAAATGTAGTATTTACGTGTAAACAAACACAAAGCTAATACTTAGCTTTCTAAAGTCAATATAGACCTTTCGAAAGCACGCTCGTGAAACTTTTAGGTTTTCATGTTTGGATTATAAGGGTAAAGGACAATAATTTAAAGATTCAAGTCTAAGCTGTTTTGGTTCAACGTTACAACGTTCAACACTTAATATTCCTGGACAGTAGCATAAGAAAGTTTTGATTGAAAAAGGTCAATATATATATCGTATATATATATATATAGCTTAGATATTTATTGCTTAGATGGTTGGACGAGCTCACAGCCCACCTGGTGTTAAGTGGTTACTGGAGCCCATAGACATCTACAACGTAAATGCGCCACCCACCTTGAGATATAAGTGATAAGGGTCTCAGTATAGTTACAACGGCTGCCCCACCATTCAAACCGAAATGCATTACTGCTTCACGGCAGAAATTGGCAGGGTGGTGGTACCTATCCGTGCGGACTCACAAGAGGTCCTACCACCAGTAATTACGCAAATTATAATTTTGCGGGTTTCATTTTTATTACAAGATGTTATTCCTTCACCGTGGAAGTCAATCGTGAACATTTGTTGAGTACGTATTTCATTAGAAAAATTGGTACCCGCCTGAGATTCGAACGCCGGTGCATCGCTTCAACACGAATGCACCGGATGTCTTATCGCGTAGGCCACGACTACTTCAATTATTCAGAGAGTATATAAGTATATATCCAATACGAACTACCAGGCTGTATGTATGTATATTAAAACAACATTAATTTCCCAGAATCCACATCTGTTCGCTTAATAAAGTATATTATATCAGAACTCGTCTCGTAAATAATTTAACCGCATCGCAGATTCTAAATTGGACCAAAACATGCTTTCCCGTACTGTCATTAAAGCCCTCTTATCGACCAAAGTAACTTGGCCTTCGGGTCTCGTTTAATGAGATTAGTATAATGCCGTATTTATTAGGGATCAGAGTTTCGGATTGATTGGTCGTGTGAAGATGCGTTTGCTTTGAACCATATCGTAAGCTTTAATGTAATTGTTTTCTGAAGACTGTAAATTATTTGATAGGCACGTCGGTGCTTTCATATTTTAAGTTCATACAAAATGATGCAATTGCATCTTCATGAATGAAAAATTTATATACAATTTATATATTGTCGTACTAATAGTATATTTTTTACTAAAATAACACTTAATTTTTATGGTAGGGTATAACTATTAGCTTTTCGTAAGCCTAAAAACATTTGAATTCGTGAATCGAATAGTGGTTATTTCAATGTATTTGAAAATTCACTGTATTATAATTGGCAGTGCTAATTGCAGAGTTGAATATTAACAGATATGCCGAAAGCTAATCTGTTCGTGTATGCCAATAAAAATATGTTAAGCTCTGGATAGGGTCTTAAGGAATTTTTATTCTTTTCGCAGTTAGAGCGCTGTCAAATTGAACAGAATTTACAAAGTGTATTTGATTGTCTAGATCAAAGTTATTAAATTAGTTAACTATATCTTAAAATAGTTTAGGAATAATAGAAAATGTATCTCAAAACGAGCTGCATAAAATTTAAATAAATATTTTGTTCTTGATTAAAATATCGTCAAAATATTTCCTATTTTTTCTCTTTTTATAGATATTTGAGGTTGTTTTATATTTTTTTAAATAAAAGAACACTTATTGTGGCATGACTATAATAGTTAGACATATGCTGTCGCGACACTTTTTGTAAATAATAATGTGTTCTACAAAGTCGTAGTTCATTAGTTTATTCTATCATCAATAATTTCCGCAGGGCACGTGATGTAAAGAATATTTTAGGTAATTTTTTTAGACCTCGGGCTACATTATTGTAGTTTTAGTAAGGATCCCTAATTTTAAAAAGTATATATCCCTATGTCACTCGGGAATAATGTAGCTTCCAAACAGTGAAATAACTTTTCAAATCGGTTCAGTAGTTTCGGAGTCCATTCAATACAAACAAACAAACAAATCTTTCCCCCTTATAATATTGGTATAGAAGTATAGATGATGTTAAGAGTAAATAGACTTTTAGATGAAATGTTTTACGTATATCATTAAATATGAATATGAAGCTGAAGTATAAGTTGAGGCCGATGACTGTGTCCAAAATAATTTGAAATCGCCATAGGCACTGCCTTTAGCGCAATATCATTTCCAAAAATTCCCGGGCAACCTAATAACTTAACTCTATGTATAGGTAGACTGCTAAATAAATCGTGCGTTTCGCTGTAATGTTTACATTTACCAATTACCCTCGCAAATTTGACGTTCGTCTGACATTATTCTGACTTTTCAAGCGAACACGCTCTGAGCGAAATGTACTTAGCTCGCACACACTCATGTCGTGTCTTGTAAAATCATTTCAGGATATCAAAATTATATGATTCTTGTTACTAAGGCTTTTTAAAGGCATACAATAATCCGTTTTTTTTTTTTTTTTTTATTGCTTAGATGGGTGGACGATCTCACAGCCGACCTGGTGTTAAGTGGTTACTGGGGTCCATTGACATCTACGACGTAAATGCGCCACCCAACTCGAGACATAAGTTCTACGGTCTCAGTATATTTACAACGGCTACTCCACCCTTCGAACCGAAACGCATTACTGCTTCACGGCAGAAATAGACAGGGTGGTGGTACGCACCCACGCGTACTCAGAAGAGGTCTTACCACCAGTAAAAATTGATTTAGTTTGCTGACGTAATCTACCTTCGCCATCACGGCATCACGAAATTGTCTCGCACCTTGAGATATGAGATCTAATTGTCAATCAGCAGTTGTCAAGCAGCGAACTAACGCTCGTCGAACTCTTCGACGAGGACGGTAACCAGTGCTTGAAGAGCTTAAAAGTAAAAAGTACCGAGAGTGGTTCTGGCGAATCCGACAGACAAGATTCGGGCGACGGCAGCTTTATGTTTCCCGTCGCCTGAGTCGGATATGTAATTAGCGGCAGCAACGATAAGAGGGTTACCGTGTCGCGCCGCTTTATCGAAGCAGCGTTCTGACGCTACGTTAAGATACGTATATGTTCTAAATTTAGATTATCGTAAAGGTCGACATTCCTCACATAAGAATGTTGTACTTGCAGGATTTGGCGGTACATACTGAAACAACTTTTAATACGCGATTTTTATTCACAAAAAAAAACAATATTAATTTTTCTCGCAATTAAAAATTTCAAGAGACGAACTTCGGAACCGCGGCGGTCACGGAGTGTCGCAACTCAACCTCTGAATCCTCAAGTTCCCTTACAGTTTTAATTTCAAACAAACTTATGGCATTATTTATGTTTGTTTATACTTTGGGTTGCTGTAACGTAATTTCGCTTGCGGTTCAACAGAATCGGCTAAGGCTGGTTACACACAATGGGCGTTATTAGAATACGACAATTTTGAATGGTAGTAAATGTAATAATGTATATTATTAATGTTATATTTTTAGAACCATAGAATAAACTGCTTATATCACCAATGCATGCAGTGGGTACCTGTAATTGTATTGTAATTGTGTTAGCATTTAGTGTGAAATTGATGTATGTATGTGCTACTTGAAATATTTTGTGCTGAAATATAACATGTTAGTACCTAACAAAGTAAAATAACATTGATTTTCAAGCATCTTCTCGACCGCTCAAAGGAAATGCTCAAATATGCTCTAGTATAAACGCCCGGTGCACTTTTAGCGAGCGCTCCAATCCTCCTCCTTGCGTCGTTCTCCTCAACACTGAGGGTCATGACTCCCCCGCTGCATTAATCTCTCTTGTAAGATTGGTCTCCATCTGCTGCGATCCTTGGAGTCGTAGAGGGCATCGTGGAGCTTGATGTCCGGACAAGACCGAATTTGGTAACATATGTACAATAGTGTTTGAATTTAAATCGTATACTTATCGTATTATTTTTAAATATTGACCATAACACGCTTACAGCTATAAATGGATTTTGCTATACATACGACCTTATTCCAAAAACTCTTAATTATTCTTCTATCGAGACTCTAGCCTACCGTTCAAATGCAGCATTCACAAGGTGATGTCCATGGGTATCAGTAACCACTGAAAATCTTTGTGAACCGTGAGATCTTATTACACAACAAGACATTCAAAGCTTACAGTCATATTTATGTACTACACTTCTGTAATATCCATTATTTTATAATACTATTCGTGATAATCTAGTCGGCTGCGAGAAGTCTGGTTTGTGTAGACCAGCTTTATCGTCTTTAGGGTTGTTACGAAAGAGTTTCAGCCTATCAATTTGTTTAAATGGCTCATTTTGAATTACGTTTCGTAATCTATTGTTTAACTTTATGTCAATTTGAATTAGCGTATGTTTCTGAGTCAGTCTGGAATATGTGCTAACAGTGAGCATTCGTGAGCGCTCTGTACATTTAACATCGCTAGAATTTTTTTTTAACAAAACATTTTACAACTTAATATCCTGCAATGTGCCTTTGGGTAGAAATACAAATTATTGAACTTGATAACGGTTATCTCATCATTCCAATCAAGCACCATTGCTTCTCGGCAAAAACAGTCAAGACAACTTTTTTCGACGAGAGAACTATACCTATAGACACAGACCACTGAGTTTCGCCGGATCTTCTCAGTGGGTCGTGATTGCGATCCGGTGGTAGATTCTGCGAAACACTGCTCTTGCTAGGGCTAATGTTAGCAAATTCTCTCAGATTGAGCCTGTGAGCTCATCTACCCGTCCGGACGTAGCTGGAATAACTTCTTAGGCTACCAAACCATATTTAACTAAAAAAAACAATTATTTACTAGAAATTTGAAGAAAGTTTCTCTTTTACAAAATGAGGTTAAATCAATACAATACTTCGGCATAGATAAACAGCTTGAAAAATAAATAAACCCTTATTAAAAAAAAAGGAAAATAAAGTCATAAAACAAATACAAATTTCCTTGCTCCTACAACAATGAGCCTACTTGCAGACTGCATTCGGTTGCCAAAACAAATAATAAAACGAGGAATCGCCTCCATAATTACCGTGGCTTTAATGATGTTGGCAATGCTCTCGGCAAAAAAATAACAAAGCGACTATTTCTTTCTTGTTTCGAGGGTTCCGTCACTTAATTTGAGGAAATGTTGTGATGGGTGTCTTTTGTAATTTTTGGAGACTGGCATAGCTTTACTCTGAATGTTTCTATTGAGAACTTGTATACCAGATGAGACCACACCAGTACAAAGAGACGGTAATGCAGATCATTCATGTCTCGTTGTCTGTGGATTCTGTTGGGTACTTTAATACGAGCCGGAACGTAAGTCTGCCCTAAAGCACCAAACTACTCAATCTGATTTACACAATTAATCTTTATACAACTATAGGCTGAGGACAGGAAGTAACATAGTCCAAGTTCTCAGCAAAGGTCACGACCCTCAGCACTGAGGAACACAATGCAAGGAGGAGAGGAAGTACATAAAAGGCAAACAGTGGATTTTTTTTAAATATAAGCTATGTATATTTTTTCCTTGTATGCTGAGTCAGAATAGAATACTTTCATTTTGTTTTTGATTGAGAAGTTTTAGTTCATTAAAAAGTGTCCAACTTCGGGTCTGAGTTCTGTTCGTGAGTTATGGTAAGTGCCTTTTTCATCAAGTCTATCAGCTATAAGCAACTACTCTATTTGAAACATTAAGGTTTTGAGTAATTAATTCAGCGTCACCTATTGTTTCAGATACAGAAACCGGGCTCGCAACATCAGGTGGAAACGAAAATCAGGTGAGTCATTTTAGAAATATAAATTATCGACGAAAAAAATCTACAAAAACACATTTGAAATAAAATATAAAAATATCTTGTTTAACTCTGACTATTGGCAAACACTGTACATATAAACTTTGTCCATTATTTAATTTCATGGTATCTCATTTATCTGGACTTTACGTTCTTAGGAGACATAAATTTCTCTTATAGTCATTACAATATGATATTATAACAGAACGATAAGCCAGAACATGTCCATTCAGCTTAGTAAAAATCGTTTGAATTATTAGGTTTTATTTTGGTCCTTTTAAATATGGTCCTTTTATAGAAGTCATCGTGGCCTAACGGATAAGATGTCCGGTGCATTCGTATTGAGCGATACAATGGTGTTTGAATCTCAGGCGGGTACCAATTTTCTAATGAAATATGTACTCCACAAATATTCACGATTGACTTCCATGGTGAAGGAATAACATCGTGTAATAAAAATGAAACCCACAAAATTATAATTTGCGTGATTACTAGTGGTAGGACCTCTTGTGAGTCTGCGCGTATGGGTACCACCACCCTGCCTATTTCTGAAGTGAAGCAGTAATGCGTTTCGGTTTGAAGGGTGGGGCAGCCGTTGTAACTATACTGAGACCTTAGAACTTATATCTCAAGGTGTGTGGGGCACTTACGCTGTAGATGTCTATGGGTTCCAGTAACCACTTAACACCAGGTGGGCTGTGAGCTCGTCCACACATCTAGACAATAAAAAAAAATATGAGTAACATATTTACAAAAATTGTGAGCATCGATAAAAAATCGATATCGTATCGAGTTGAAAGTTCCGAGTTTAATATCGTCGTCAGGTGGTCCTGCGCTAATCGGTTTCACACACGCGTCTCCTTTAGGAGGTTTTATGGCCTAATGTTGTTACGTATGTTACAGCTACTTACATATATGTACGTGCACCAATAAAACAGTTATTAGTGTCCTATTAGCCATTTCGTGATATTTTCGATTATTGCCAATCATAGACCATTCAACGACTTTTACGATATAATCTCGGATTTCATTTATATTGTTACCACAATCGTTCCGAATACTTTACAGTTTTCGCAACGTCTAAGATGTTTTTCGTCGACATTTGAATATCGTGGTAGCTTCGATTGACTATTATCGGCGCGGTACCCTAAAAATGCTTGTAACAGTTGGCTCGTTACATCGTGTAGGCTTTCACGGGCTTACATCGGATGAATAACTGGAAATTGTAATGGCTGTTAGATGGACTTAGGATTAAACGGACCTTTGTTTTTGATAAAATTGGAAAAACGTATTACGTAATGGGTTTTAGGGCGTAAATTTACCTACGTTTAATTAATTAAGCTTCGCGTTGATGATCAGGTTGAAATTAATTAAACTTTCAGCGCTGTGTAAGCTTCTTCGGCACGCAAAGTCACCACTGCCTCACCAATACCGGCCTGGAAATTCTTATAAAAGCTTTATATCGGGCTTCACTGATATTTCCAGGAGATAGGATATATAACTGTTATGTATGTACGTAGTTATGGGTAATAACTACCTACTTTTTCAGTCTATAGAGGTTGCTAAACATCCACTGATAAATATAATAACAGCTTACTAAAAAGTGGAAATTATCGGCACCTTGTTTTTTTTTTCATTCCATACTTAACAACACAATCTCGCTTCACAAAAAAGTCTGCACTTTTCAGACTGAAACAAAGCAGCAGCTGGTTCCGGTTAAAACTAGTCGAGACCGGTTGTTACCAGTAACTTCCGGTTCGCACAAGAGCTCGGCTGTATTCCTTTTGCTGTGACGTCATCGTGTTTAAGCCAGCTAAATTTAATTCTCTCCTTGCTCTCAGTTCAAAGCACTGGGTATATTACGTAGGTGTGCAGTAATAATAAAATTTTAAGGAGAATTGTGTGCTGCAGCTGAATATCTCGTGCGTCTTATTGCTTTTGTTTATTGCTTGGAGAATACTCTTTGAGGTGTTGAGAAATTCGTTCATATTATATAAATAGCTGGCTTTAAATCATTCAACAAAGGTAGTATAGCTCAGCTCATCATTTTCCTGCCCTTCTCCCAGTCACTTGGGGTCAACGCAACATGTTTTCTCCTTCCATACTCCTCTATCATATACCATTTCTTTGCTCACTCCCCTTTTACCCGTATCGTCTTTCACGCAATCTATCCATTTCTTCTTAGGTCTATCTTTTCCTCTATATTCTTCCATATTCATAGTTAACACTCTCTTACCAACGTTATTTTTATTTCGTCTCATCACATGTCCATACCATCCCAAACGCGCACTTCTCAACTTCTCTGTCACAGGTGCCTCTTTCAGATTTCTTCTAACATATTCATTCCGTATTCTATCTATTCTCGTTACTCCACACATCCATCGCAACATTCGCATCTCTGCTGCATGCAATCGCCTTTACTTTGTATAACTAATGACCCTCCTAATATCCTCTTTTAGCTTGAAAATATCCAAAATATCCAAGACAGCTGTCTATTAAAATAAAATAATCAATTATGACAATGAATTGTTATTCGTGTTTGACTATAAGTAATGTAACATTAATACGTTTGTCATGGTTAGAAACTAAAATCTTATCACACAATCCGAGAACAAACCACCCTCGGAAGATGTGGAACAAATGAACCTGCACTTCGCATGTAAGACAATTGAAAATGGGGGCTATAATAGTTTGCCTGCTTTGTTCCACGGTCGGAAGCCGACAAGAACTAAATCCTGAGATAGGCCGAAATTTTGTTTCACGTTTATCTTTAGTGCGAACTGAAATTACATCCTTCTCAATTATTCTGAGGTTTCGAGGTACTTGATACAGCAATTCGGATTCAATAAAATACGAATTGAAATGGCTGATGAGTCGTAGTAACACAGATTAGGTATGGCGTCGAATTTATATAACTAAACAAAATATTACCTTTGTAAATAAACTATGAGAGATATTCTGGATGCGAAAATGAATTTGTATCAGGATTTAACTTAAAAAATAGGCTTAAGGTTATTTAAAGCTTTTTTTTGTATAGACGAGGAGCTGAATTGACTGCCAAGGCTGTTTTAGCTTTTGAACCGCTACGCTATACTTGAGACCTTAGAACTTATATCTCAAGGCGGGTGGCGCATTTACGTCGTAGATGTCTATGGGCTCCAGTAACCACTTAACACCAGGTGTGCTGTGAGCTCGTCCACCCACTTCACTACATAGTATAAAACAAAGTCGCTTTCTCTGTCCCTATATCCCTATGTATGCTTAAATCTTTAAAACTACGCAACGGATTTTTTTAATAGATAGAGTGATTGAAGAGGAAGGTATAATAACATCCATTAAATAGTGGAGAAATCAATAATAAATTACAGTTTCCGAAGCGAAGCGAGGGCAGGTCGCTAGTAAGCAATAAAATAAAATAAAAAAGCAGAAATCGGTGGTATGGCACTTGTAGACTTCCAAAATACTTCAGTAAGCATGCTATAATTGCAGGGTGTTATCGTGCACAAGTTATTTGAGATCACGCGCTTGAAAGTTATCGGCGATAATTATCTTGCACCTGATATCTGATTCAAGCCTTCGTATAGTCGTATCGCTCGTTCGTCATTAGTTTTATCTGTTAGGCTACAGGCGCTTGAGACACGAACAGAAAATATAAATTCAAAATAAATTATTTCAATTGCAACGCAAAATACTCAGTGTTAAAGTCAATGCGGTATCTACGAGCAGTTCCAAATAAAGCTTAGCATAGCCTTAATAAGAACCGACAGAGTGAGGTTTTGTTTCTAAATAATATGTAATTCTTTTTAATCGACATAACTAATTACATACTTAAACTAAAGTACAATAATTAAAAATAAAATTTTAAAGACCGGTATCGAAAGCTTTTGTCGCGCGAAATTTCATCTATCTATATAAATAACGACTTAGTCCATATTAATTAATATGCCTTATGGTATAATTGTTCTGTAACATATTTCTTAAACCAATAAATATGTGGTAATTACACGGTTTTGGGGTCTGCTTGCAGACATTAAATTTTTAAGTGAATTGCTTAAATCTTTATTTCTCTTCTTGGGTTGTCGAGCGCTAGGTTTGTGCTTAGTGTTCACTTGCAGTGATCTATGGGGATATATTTCATTCTCAAATTTATAGGGACTCCATAAGTTGAATTCGTATTTAATTTTCTTGTATTTATTTAAATTAAAAACAGGTATCTTTATTTTTTATTCCCAACACGGTTAGCACTGTAACCTGCGCCTAGTAATTTATAACATAAACCGCGTCATGAACAAAAAAGGGTTAAGAAGAACTTCAATCACCTAACCACACAGCCGTAGCTAACCACAGCCCGTAAGACATCTTCCCACTGACGTTCACGGGTGTTGGCTTCTCACAGAAATAACAAACCAAATACATCTTAAATTCTGGGTTTCTCGATTATACCTCATTTTAGGAATTCGACCAAGCAAAAGTCATCACATCTCGGTGCGAAGAATTTCCCTTTGAATCGCCCCTTTTAAGAGTAGATTATACGAGAACACGCTTCAAAAGTCACTGTGAAAGCAACGACGAATACATATTTTCTGTTAGTATCTGAAAATTATGAAAATTATTTCGCTTAAAAGGAATTAGAATTTACGGCTTGCCATCATTCTGAACCGGTCTGTTGGATAGTGGAATATTGACACCGCTGCGTAACATTTGACTTGTTGTAGTTGATTTTGTATTTTGATCCGGTCTGGTTTGGTTGAGTATTCCATTGTTTTTAAAACATATTATATTATTTTATTGATGCAAGTACAAGAAACAATTTCATTAATGTTTTCTGTTACCATGATGAATGTGATGTTGGAAAGATTTAAAGAATTAGCAGTATGTCATAATCAAGATTTGTGAGTACTTTGTTTCACAAAGATTGAAGGTCTCTGAAAAAAGTTAAATACAAAGCTCTTTGTTGCTAAATATGCAATTAATCGATGCTAAACTATTAGATTCGCTATAATAAATAATGACAATACATACATATGTGATAATAGAAGAAACAATTTTTATCAATTTATTAGAATATTTTACTTATCGTCCACAACTTATTGAGACAGTTGAAATATTTCTTATTTTATAAAAGAAGGCACATAACTTCCTTACATATTCATTTCCTTTTCATTGCATTCAGTTAAAGTGAATTCCTAGATGAACGTTTGGAATAGAGCTTACTGCTTGTTACAAAATTCATTTCGATGGTGCGTTAAAATGTTTCAATCGTCTTTCGAAATATTCCGAAACGGTGTGACAGATCGAACGAAAGGACTCAAGAAATATTCGCATCTTGGACACTCCGCTGGAAACGTCTCGATTTAAGCTTGAATTAAAAATATAGCCAATAAGAATAAAATGCTATAACGTCTCCGGATTTTTGAAAAAAAAAATACATTCTTCGACATTTCGCTGCCGTCGGGAAATGAAGAATAGTATTTTGAATATCTTGGATATAAGTTTCATTCATATCGAAATAGCTTTGAATTTCAAGTGAAGATAAGAGTTTTAGGGTTCGGTAGTAAGTTAGCAAAGAATCTATAACATCTCATTTAATTTCAGTTCCCATTTTCTACAGACTTGTCTCACTACAATGTACACTAGACTACATTAGCCGTCAATATTGTCAAGTTAGATAAGCCATGTGCAATATTTTAGGTAGGTCTATTAACTAAATTTTTCATTTATGGTGTCGGGAATTTGAAAGAAATATAGAATAAAAATATAGAATATAAAGCAAAATTCAACAGTAATTCATTAGATAGAAATTTGTGGATTTTTTGTTTGTTAATGTCAAGCAAAAAATATTTTCATTATTTTTTTTATCTGGGCGTGGTGTGGCGCAAACTAGTTCAGTTTTTATATTAATGATATGAATACACTAAGCATAGAGAATGCACGGTGCAAAAATATATAGTTAATAATCAAAACTTTACAGAGAGAAGATGTGAAGAGTAGAGAGAAGATGCATGTGACTAGGACATGTATGGAAATGGTAGTGCAAGGTAGCGGGAGAAGCGGTCGACCGAAGAAGACATGGATGGAGTGTGTGAATGACGATATGAGAGAAAGAGAGAAGTGAGTGTTGAGATGACGGCTGATAGAAGAGAATGGAATAGAAATATTCGCTGTGCTGATCCCACCTATTAGGATAAGGTGGAGAAAAGAAGAATAATCAAGACTGTAAGTAAGAATTGTAAATTAGTGGCGATGGGAGACAATCAAATGGACTGAACGCAATAATCATCCATGGTATTCACGACATAACAGAGAGAAAGAGAAACTTAGGAGTTCTCTTGAACGCATCGTACAATAAATACTACTTACGTTTGCAGATGCTTCAGAATAGCAGTAAACTGCGAATCTAAACGTCAACTTGTCTAATTAGTACGTATAATACTATTTTGGCCATGAGCATAAGTGCAAGATGAAATCACATCACTACTGGTCGATAACGGCAGCTCTGATGCGAGCATTGAAATCTTCTATGTATGCTTTGGCTAAGCAATCATAACCTCTATGCTTTAAGTAATACGGACCTTAATATTCAATGTTCGGTACTGATTTGTAGTTATGAAACGCTCCACGCTGTTTTGCTTCGTAATAAGAGCTGGATTAAATTCTTCGTCGGCTTAAGTTGTAGTTTATAGCGATTTTATAGAAATAAATTAATATTTTACTCAGAGAAATTGGTTGTCAAAAATGTTAAAAAATTACCAACATACACATATTTTAGCGATCAGAATACAGAGTGGGGTTCAATAAAAGTACTATACAAAACGTGTGCGAATGTGGCTTTGTTTACTCTTAGCCTCAGCCGTATCATTTAACCAAAAACTTTGACTTGCATCCACTTCGATAAAGCGGCACGACACGAGAATCCTCTCATCGTGGCCGCCGCTAACTACATTCCTGATCCTGCGGAAAGAATGGAAAGCAGTCGACATCGCCCAAAACACGTCATTTCGGATCCTCCCGATCCACTAACGGTGCTTTTAGGTACTTCAAGCACCGGTCACCGTTCTCGTCGAACCCGTCGCTTGCGACGAAGGGCTCGACGAGTAAATTAACCCTCAGACACAGCCCACTGAGTTTCTCGCCGGATCTTCTCAGTGGGTCGCGTTTCCGATCCGGTGGTAGAATCTGCGAAGCACGGCTCTTGCTAGGGTTCGTGTTAGCGACGTCGTCAGGTTCGAGCCCCGTGAGCTCACCTACTAGTTAAGGTTACGCTGGAATAGCCTCTTAAGGCAACCAGCTTAGGTAGGAAAAAAAAAGAAAAGACTTGCATCCGTAGAATTTCCCAAAAATACAAAAACCTTAATCCGCAGTTTTTCGTTAAGAAAAGTAAGATTGATTGACAAGTCCAATCTGGTATCCAATTTATTCAACCTCAGGACATTTGACCTTTCGCTTTTCAAATAAGGCGTTTTTGCTCACCCACTGGCCCTTGCCAGAATATGTAATTTCAAGATTTAATATGTTTTCCTGTGTGATTTCTCGTTGTAAGGAAATTATTTACTTTGATGCTTTTAAAAGGACAAGATGTAAGGATGAGGATTAGAATCAATTTTATTTTTTATTTTATCAGTAGACGAGCTTTCAATTCGTCAACCGGGGTCCATATACGCCAAAAATAATGTGACCGGATTCCAAGTGAAAATAATTATAGTCATGTTCGAAAACTATCAGTTTTCAAAACTATCAGTTTTCAAAACTATCAGTTTTCAAAACTATCAGAAAAATATCGAACATGACTATTCTACGGAATGAAAGAGATGATGAGTCAAGCGAATATTGTAGCAGCTGAAGTTAATTGTTGCCTACATTTTTTTTTATTACTTAGATGGGTGGAGGAGCTCACAGTCACCTGGTGTCAAGGGGTTACTGGAGCCCATAAACATCTTCAACGCAAATGCTGTCACCCACCTTGAGATATAAGCTCTAAGGTCTCAAGTATAGTTACAACGGCTGCCCCACCCTTCAAACCGAAACGCATTAATGCTTCACGGCAGAAATAGGCAGGGTGCTGGTACTTACCCGTGCGGACTCACAAAAGGTGATGAATATTCGATGTAGAATTTCCCGATGCTAACTTTACTTAAATTTATTTAAATTTTGATTTATTTACAAACCAAAGACTATTTCATGAAGGCAACGTATTGTTTTCCGATTATTATTAAGAAGATATAATATTATAAATCGACACCAGACTCATTTGAAATTTACTATTATTTTCAATTTAATTAAGTCTTATTCTGTTATAGAGTTGTTTTCGAAAATTTTATATCGAGAAGTTTTATTTTTCTATTGCCGTTCACACATAACGTAATGTTTTACACTAAAATAAATTGACGATTTGTCGATTATGATCCTGAGTCTTGCAAGATCAAGAAAATTGTAAATATTAGAAACGTCCAAAGCCTTCAAATGACACGTGAGATTAAGACGTAAAAGTTTTAATTACGTCTGCAGCTCACTAAAACCTAAGAAAATACTACGTTTACTTCGAATTAAGGTTCCGTTATTTTGTTGACGAACATCGTTTCTTACCCGAGCATATTGTGGTGCGTTTGATGTGTCTTTGTGATTGTGGTTTTCTTGTAATGTTCGCCTCAACTGATTTTGTACAACAAAAAATGCCAATTAAGCGTTCATTTGAAATCTGGGGTTTCTTTGGTAAAATACAAAGCGCAAAGCTAGAGTTGCCTTTTTTACTGCTTAGTTTTGTGGACGAGCTCATGGCCCACCTGATGTTGAGTGGTTACCGGAGCCCATAGACATTCACAACGTAAATGCCACCAGCCACCTTGAGACATGAATTCTAAGGTCCCAGTTTGTACAGTACAACGGAATAGATCGATATAATTAATCTATCTGTGTTTTTGTTTAAGTGTGCAATATACGCTACTTTACTAAGTTTTGGCTGATGCTAGTAGCAAGGTCAGTAAGCTACACTAATGTCTGTTACAGCAGCGATAGCCAATTGTTTATTTACATGTTTGATGTAGGTAATACATTAATTCAGGTTCAAACTGGTATTAAATGGTTAACAGTTTATATCTCAAAGTCAAATGTGAATCCCGCCACATATGACGTTTGTTTCCATTATAAATGCTACGATATCCTTCAAACTTGGCTGATGATTGTTCTGCAGTGATTATCATCAGATTGGTTTATTCCTGCAGGCTTACACTACTTTCTACCACCATCAAAACTATGTACGCACAATGCTCCACAAACGATTCCAATCTTTATAAATATATAATT
This sequence comes from Bombyx mandarina, assembly GCF_030267445.1. Taxonomy (NCBI): domain Eukaryota; kingdom Metazoa; phylum Arthropoda; class Insecta; order Lepidoptera; family Bombycidae; genus Bombyx; species Bombyx mandarina. The sequence goes on along the minus strand of NC_143224.1, from coordinate 13,813,660 downwards.
TTATATATAAGTATATATTTCTTCTGTGCGTGTGTTTGTCACTAAACTCCCTCCTAAACGTCTGGACCGATTTTAATCAAAATTTCTGTGTACCTTGAGGTGGATTCGAGAATGGTTTAGATTTACAAATCAGCCCGGAAGATGGCATTGCAGTCGGTGTCTAGGTTATTAAAATTTATCTTTCCTAGAAATAATTTATATGGCAAAATAACGTTTGCCGGGCCAGCTAGTTTTTTTTCTTTTTATTGCTTAGATGGGTGGACGAGCTCACAGCCCACCTGGTGTTAAGTGGTTACTGAAGCCCATAGACATCTACAACGTAAATGCGCCACCTACTTTGAGATAGAAGTTCTAAGGTCTCAGTATATTTTGTATAGTTTTTTGTAGGCAGCGGCTTGGCTCTGCCCCTGGCATTGCTGAAGTCCATGGGCGACGGTAACCACTCACCATTAGGTGCGCCGTATGCTCGTCTGCCTATAAGGGCAATCAAAAAAAAAGTTTTATATGAACCCCTTTATACAAAACGCTTCAATAGCATGTCTTGGACCAAACATTCTGCAGCGGCATTGCAAAGCTATGCTGTTTCGTGGATTACCACTGTTTCGGTTCACTGATAATTTTCAGCACGCTTAATTGCTTTTTAACGTTTTAATTTTAAATTGTGAACGGGCAGTTTATTTGCTTAATTTAAATGCTCCGAGTGCGAGATTAAAACGTGCAGTAGTGTCGATCTGTATGTCGTTACAGCCAAAATTTGAGTAAATAAAAAAGGGCTATTTCGCCTTTAATAAGTTTCATTTTAAACATACCTCAAGCTATAAAAAAAAACTGTACTCTAAGGAATTTTAGATCACCCTGTCGTCTGCTTTTTGTCCATAAGGGAAACAGTATTTTTCAGAATCCACCCGGTGTTATCAGCTAAGCCGAAACGGACGACTGCTTTGCGACATAAAAAGGTTGGATAGTGATGGATACTCGCCTTTTACAATACGGGTCTTACCAGTAAATAATCGTATCGTAACACTAGCATATAATACTAGTCAATGCCTCTCCCTATTTTCCAGTGTCATGTTCATATGCATGCACCGGCTTAGGTGTACCCTGAGCATTACTGTTCTCTGAGAAAAATTGGCCACTTAAGATGGAATTGGCGGTATCGTTGTCAACCTTCAATAGTGCTAACGAGGTTAAGCTATTGGTCTCAGCTATTGCTCATATCCATGAGCGATGGGAACCACTTGATGATGAGTGGCCCGTACGCTTGTCTGATGACTAATGCAATAAAGCCTAGCCTATAAAGTAAGTGCAAATTAGTATTAGAAAAGTTTTTTTATATTTATTTTGGCGAACCACAGATAACTGAACACCCAATCTTTATACCTTTAACCGAGCAATTCTTGTATATTAATATATACCTTTATAAATTGAATCTCGGAAACAGCTCCAACGATTTTCATAAAATTTAGTATACAGGGAATTTCGGGAGCGATAAATCGATCTAGCTACGATTTATTTTCAGAAAATGTTGTTTTATTCGTGTTTTCAATAATCAACTCTTCCCGACATCTATTGGAAAAAAAAAAACGAGCAGAGCCCGGTCATTATCTAGTTTTCTCTAAATAAAAATCATGAAAACTTATAAGTAGCCTTTTCGAAAATAATTCATGAATAAGAAAATTATGCAATAATATGAAACCAAAAAGAAAACACGTTTAAATCCTTTCCTCGTTCAAATTATTAAATTTCCCCGTAAATAAATCGGTCAGATGCCGCTTAACTTCCATCCCAAGTTTTATGTCATAATAGTCTTAGAAACGGAAAAAAAAAAGTAATTTTTCCCTCTGCCTCGGGGAAAATCCCCCGTTTTCATTTATGTGAGACAACAAAACAGATTTAATAAAAATATTACAATAGGCCATCCACGTTCTGATTTCATCCTGGGACCGATTCATAACTCGAATAAATAAATCCTTAGGATATTTTTATTATTTATTGAATCTCATTACTTTTCATGTACTTAATGAAAAAAACATTAATTGTCGAATACACGATTTCCTTTGAAATACGTTTGTAAAGGTTTCCTTGTTGAATATACAATTAAGTATCTCGTTGTAGTCAAATATTAATCTTCACACATTAATTTATTTTTGTCATCAATATTTTTGTGTATAGAAAACGCTCTTTTGTTATGATCGCTATTGCCGGTAGCAAAAGTCGATAGATAAGATCCGAATTCATTGCTTTAAGAATCGAAGATCGAACAATTACTTTTTCCTCTACCTAATCGCTGGTGACCTAAGGGGATTCCCAGCTACTCACAGACTGGTTGGTAAGCTCACGGGCTCAATTTGAGGGAAATGGCCCTGAGGAAAATGGCGATTACTCGCTCTGTTCTCATCGCTCTGCTCATAATTACGATGATTTGGGCATCAGATGTATCCTTTATTTAGTTTTCAAAAGTAAATTCAAAACGAATTTAATTTAAAATGTGTAAACAGTAGGGGACTTAGTACACCAACACTGAATATTAATAAAGTTCTTAAGCCCTAACAAACCCTTCATTAAAATCAAAGGCCGTCTTCGGTGCTCAAAACGAATATGATAATACAGTGATAGCGACTTCCACTTCATATCCGGTTCCATCTTCGACTGCAGAACGATTGTACTGCTCACATTGACACGCACGACTGATTCGCGGAGATAAGCCGGTACTCACTTACCCCACACCCCATTTCTGCCACAAAGCAGTTACGGAATCCGGTTAAATGTGACGGACAGACGCTCAATAATATGATTAAGATTCTTACGCCGTGTCTTAGGTGAGTGGTGAGATTCAAGTACACACTATATGTCTTAAGCTAGTGTAAGTCAAAAGTGTGGTCTTTATTATATCAATTACTTCAGATACCACACACTGGCATCACACAAATGTCCTTGTTCTGAAGGTATTACAAATACAAGACCTTTAACTCCTGTCTTAAGTCTGCCCAAAGCATGTAATTTTTAGTTCATTGCCAGAAGAACCAGGCAGCTTATGACAGGAAAAGTAGAGGGGAATAGATCATTAGGTTGAAGCCTAGTGCATTGGAGGGATCAGATATACCACCTAATTCTTTTTTCTTATTGCTTAGACGGGTGAACGAGTTCACAGCCTACCTGGTGTTAAATGGTTACTGGAGCCCGTAGACATTTACAACGTAAATGCGCCACCCATCTTGAGATATAAGTTCTAAGGTCTCAGTATAGTTACAATGGCTGCCCCACTTTTCAAACCGAAACGCATTACTGCTTAACGGCAGAAATAGGCAGGGTGGTGGTAATCGTACCTACCCGTGCGGACTCACAAAAGGTCCTACCACCAGTAAAAATGGATATAAATGGATAAAAAAGGACCAGTAAAAACTGGATATACTTGTCAACTTCGCACTTCGCCAAGCCGAATTTGTGCCAAATGGACTATATAACTATTGACAGAGTATTACGGAGCCACAATCCAGTACCAGGGGAACGATTAAGACGAATTATTATCTAATGTAATTTTGTGCTAAAACTAATCGTAATTTATAATTCAAGGAATCAATCATTAGTACGCCATTGTAACAATGGCGTCTCCGATATATTTGGTCTAAGAAGTTGTTGTATTTATTAGTAAGTACAAACACAATACTCACAAGTAATAACAAGATTAACATAATCTTCATCTAACTTCTGTGACCGAAGTTATCTCGTGTAACTCCCAAAATGATATATCACTTAACTTTCACAAAACACATCAACATCGAATAATAAGCTTAAGAATGTTCTCTCCAGAGTTTTTGCTGTTTGAAAAATTCCTCATATTTTTCTCTTTTTCCCCGTATAATTTACGGGATTACGTACGTGTGTTATTTTATTGTAATGAAGTTGTTGTAATGTTGTTTACGCCGCCGCGATCGCATTAGTTCATAAATCTTTATGAGTATCTAGAGAAGGTTTGCTTGGTACTTCCATCCCGGGTTATTCACAGCCTTAAGCTTTGTTGTAGTCAATAGGTTTATTGTGTTTTACAAATAAAACTACTTTTACGATTTAATCTCTCCTTTTGGAACGAAGTTCCTTATGGGACGATGCGGAGGGATACCCTAACCGGGAAAAAACGTCCGTAACGTAAGATTTTTATTAGTAATGCACACAGTGTACGACTTAACTTTGTAATAACGTACAAAAAATAACATATTTTTTTTCATTCATTGACCACGATCTCGGAGTGTTCGTTTGCGCAATACACTAACTCTTATGCAAACAACCGTGAATGAAGTGTACCACAATAAGTTCGCACGTTACCGAATGACCGTGGGTTGTTGCGAAACCTCCAGTTTTATTTTCTTTACACCTCGAATAGAACTTAAAATTAATATTTTTAAAATAAGGAGCTTCGTTCCTATCCGGTGTCCCACGACACCACACATCTTTTTTTTTAACTTCTCGATTGCATAAAAGTTTTCTTTCGTTCGTAAAAGCTTTCTTCGTTTGCCGCTAGGGGCGCTGTTACAACGTCCATACAAATTTGAGTTAACTTTTACGCGATCGAGAAGTTAAAAAACTCGCACTAAGCACTTTTTTGTTTTTATTATATTGTTTCCGAGACTAAACGGTTAAAGTAGTTACAATTTTGTCTACTATTCGCGGAAACCGAAGAGCATGCTATATTGCGTTTCGTTTGATAAGGGTCAACAGTCTCGAGAGATTAAGCCGAAGCTTCAATTAATTTTACATTGACGACTCGATCACTCTTCCAATCAAATCTTATGATATTTGTGTGAGAGAAATCGGCAAGATGCCAGCTCGAGCTGTATATAGCCTGTCCTATAACGGTAACAGAAAATATTCCAACCATATCCTGTGATGTTTGGAAGTGTAATCGGCAAGATGCTAGCTCAAACAGGCCTTAAGCCTGTCCTATAGCAGTAAATAAAATATTCCAACCATATCCTATGACGTTTGGAAGAGTAATCGGCAAGATGCTAGCTCAAACAGGCCTTAAGCCTGTCCTATAGCAGTACAGAAAATATTCCAACCATATCGTATGATGTTTGGAAGAGTAATCGGCAAGATGCTAACACGAACAAGCCCTAAGCCTGTTCTATAACGGTAATAGAAAATTAAAAAATATGGCGGATTTTATTAATCGTCCAATGTTGTTTCATTATCGTGAAAAGCTTTCGTGAGCGTGTGTGTCTTTCGATAAAATGCGAGTTTTAACCGGTTTCGAGGTAAAATAAACGATTCTGCTGGGGGCAGCGCGGGTACAAGGAGCACGGAATCCTTTTGTGTGAGAACGTTTTGAAGCGATGCGAACTGCGAAGCTTGTAGCATCTGTTACGCCTCGGGAACTATCGTTTCTCGTGATATTTCAGTCGCTCGCATGTTAGACGTCTGTTGTCTTGTCTTGAGAATGGAAAAATATTGTTCCTTTCAGTATTTAATAGTTAATGTGCTTTATTTATTGAAGGGGATACGTTGGAGTGTTTTCCGTTTTATGAAGACATTTTTAAGGAAACGTTTTAGGGGTTTGACGTTAAATGTTTCCTAGTTCGTTTTTTTGCTGTCGTTGTGGCCTAAAGGATAAGACGTCCGGTGCATTTGTATTTTGCGATGTACCGGTGTTCGAATCTCGCCGGCAGGTACTAAATTTTCTAATGAAATACGTGCTTAATAAATTTTCACGATTGACTTCCACAGTGAAGGAATAACATTTTGTAATAAAATCAAACCCGCAAAATTATAATTTGCGTAATTACTGGTGGTAGGACGTCTTGTAAGTCCATACGGGTAGGTACCACCACCCTGCCTATTTTAGTCGTGAAGCAGTAGGTAATGCGTGTCGGTTCGAAAGGTGGGGCAGCCATTGTACTATAAAAACTGAGACCTTAGAACTCACATCTTAAGGTAGGTGGCGGCATTTACATTGAAGATGTCTATGGACTCCGGTAACCATTTAAGACCAGGTGGGCCGTGAGCTCCTCCAAACATTTAAGCAATAAAAATTAAAAATAAAAGTTCATTGTTATCAGTTTTGACCTGAGTTATAACTAATATTTACAATAATTTGTAGTCATATGGATAAGGCACCATTATCCGCCAGTTTCTGCCGCAAAACAGCGCATATTCCGATTTCAAAGATAATACAGTAGTAATGAATATCAAACCCGTGTACATATGTGCTACGACTATTAGTAGAGTATTCTGTGAGCCTTCGCGGGTAAGTACCACCCCGGATATTTTTATCCTGAAGTACTAATAAATTTTGATTTAAAGGGTCGGTCAGCCGTTATACCATAGACTTGGAACTCTTGTCTCAAGGCGGGTGGCAGTATTTAAGTTTTTGATGTATGTGTACTCCCGTAATACATTTTAATTGTGACTCCATCTTAAGCCTCAAGTTAGGGTACAGCAATACCGATATGTATGTAGATAAAACGTAGGCAAGGAATTCATCATCAGCACCAGAGGTCTTAGCTTGTATAGTAACGTTCCTAAGTGGGAAAACGACTAAAGATGAAGTACACTAAGATCTTTACCGGCACACATCCGAGTTACGTCTTGCCGGATAAATTTTACAACTAAACCGACCCGTTTCCAGGCTTAACGTGGAAATTTTACGGTTTGCGTAAAATCCTAAAGCTCGCGATCATGTAGCGGAAAGCCTCGTGGACATTTCCGGATATCAGAATGTTTTTTTTTTTTTAAGTTACATTATAAGAGTAAGCTAGCGGGAACATTGTAATTTTTAAAAATATTATATCGTTTATTAGGTATCACCACCCTGCCTATTACTGCCGTGAAGCAGTAATGCGTTTCGGCTTGAAGGGCGAGGCAGCCGTTGTAACTATACTGAGACCTTAGAACTTATATCTAAAGGTGGGTAGCGCATTTACATTGTAGATGTCTATGGGCTACAGTAACCACTTAACACCAGGTGGGCTGTGAGCTCGTCCACCCATCTAAGCAATAAAAAAAAGTGGAGTATTTTATAGGATGGAACGGGTCAGACTTGTGGTTCAGAAATCGGGATATAATTAAAAATCAAACAAAAACCATACCTGAAATGATTCTTCCGACCGATTTCGGCCATGGCGACCAGTTTGACTCCTATCCGTCGATTTGGCGCTCGTGCGCTCAAAGATGGCTTATATAGCTTATCTTCGCGGCAAAACTCCTTGCGCATTGAGGGCACGTGAGCACGCCGTTCTTATAATTATAGGTTATGGTAGCAGGTGGGCGGGCCTTCAACTGGTCGCATTTATAATCAAGGGCAGCTCTACGTTGATCCTCAAACTCGCGTACTTTGCTGTTCACCATCCTGCGCCATTCTGGTCGCTGTGCTGCCAAGCGCTCCCATTGAGAGGGCTCTATGTCACATCTCTTCATGTGTCGTTTCACGACATCCTTGTACCGCAGGAGCTGTCCGCTATGCTTTCGCTTGCCGTCCTGCAGTTCAGAGAAGAAGATGCGCATCGCCACTCTTTCCTCCGCCGTGCGTGATACATGACCGCACCACCGAAGCTGCCGACGCATTAAATAGGTCTCAATGCTACCAACATTGGCACGTCCTGAATTGTGACCTGATGCATTAAAGTGGAATTCAACTAGCACTGTGGCCGTGATTCGCTGTTTTATCAGTATCTGATCAGTATCGGTATGGAGAGTACTTAACGGTAGCCAGTGGCTTGGCTCTGCCTCTGACATTGCTGACGTCCATGGGCGACGGTAGCCACTCACCATCAGGTGGGCCGTATACCCATCTGCCTACAAGGACACTAAAAAAATTAAATAGAAATCTGATATCACTAATCACTTTCTCTCTCAGTCAATGATGAGTCCACTAGAGTCCAGATTCGTTAGAGTTCAGTTTTTCATGATGGTCCTGTGCATAAAAATAACGGCTCGAAAAGTATTCACGCCTAAGCATTTTTATTATTTTGTTCAGTACAGCGTCACACTGTTGTTTGAAAAAAAAGTGGTGCGGATAGAGGTGTAGTTAATTTGGAATTTGAAAATTGTGGAAATTTACTTTAGTGACTATTTATTTTAAACTCTAGTGGACTATTGGGATGAGTCCGAGAAATAAACCACTTGTGCACTTTCGCGGATACTAAGCCCTTAGTAAACTATAATTTCTATGTTTAAATCTGAAACAAGAAAATAAAACAACTCACATTACTTCATTTCTGGTATAATCGCCAAAAAGTCTGCTAAACCGTTGTTCAAAATATTCATTTATATCCATAAAAATTAATTGTTGTTCGTTAGTCTCGCTAAAACTCGAGAACGGCTGGACCGATTTGGCTAATTTTGGTCTTGAATTATTTGTGGAAGTCCAGAGAAGGTTTAAAAGGTAGATAAATATGAAAATACTCGAAATTAAATAAAAATAACAATTTTGTTTTCCCTTTGACGTGTCCCCCGTCGGACGGATTTCTTTTGTTTGTTTTAAGTTTATTTTATACAAAAGTTTACATCTTTTATTTATCTATTGAGGCACTACGAAGTCTGCCGGGTCAGCTAGTGTTCATTATTTTATGCAATCTGTGATTAAATTACAGATCAATAAAAACGCAGCTATAGTAATTGCTAAAACCAAAACATAGCATTAATAGCGTCTATGCGATATAGCAAACAAATACAAGCCTAGAATGTTAGAACAAAGTTAAGGTACCTCAAACAAGGTAGCGTTCGCTTCATTTAGTTCGTTATCTCTGAACTCACATCTCAAAGCCTTGACGAGTGTCATTTGAGTCAGAAGCCAAAGACATTTAAGTGGATTGCACTCCGTCACGGAAGTCTGTTCTGTAGGGTTTCGATTTGACAAATTGATTGATTGATTGATTGATTTCCAATTTTGTGATTTGAATTGTTTGCGTTCGAAAAATGGTGGAAATACTTCAGCTATTATCGTTAAACCTCTCATTTTAAAAATCACCATAGTCCGCTTTAAGCCTTCTATTTGATTACAATTAAGACTATCTTATGGTGAATTATAGTGATTCATCTATAGCCTAATTGCCTCCACCCACCTTGAGATATAAGTTCTAAGGTCTCAGTATAGTTACAACGGGTACCCCGCCCTTCAAACCGAAACGCATTACTGCTTCATGGCTGAAATAGGTAAGGTGGTACCTATCCGTTCGGACTCACAAGAGGTTCCCTACCAGTAATTACGCAAATTATAATTTTGCGGGTTTGATTTTTATCACACGGTGTTATGTATGTACCTCAAACCGCGTACATTATGTCTAGAGATCATGACCCCTATTATGATGCTATACTATTATCCAGAATCGCATTGTATTCAGTATGGTGCAATTCTGATTTAAAAAAAAACTAAGGACATCGCAAATCCATCTGAGCCTATGAACTGTAGCAGAGCAGATTAACTCGAGGATAAACTCCAATTGAAGCAGAGCTGTATTCTAAACATTAAATTCTTTTTACTGCCACTTCTGAACGAATATAAAAGGCGAGGCGTTGCTCAATAAAATGCTCTGGTAAATACATTCCGAATGCACTAGCTGTAATCCTGAAATCAAAACTGGCGTCATTAAATTAATTCCCGTGAAATTATCTAGACTTTTCCATCTTTACTAACATAAAACGGATATAAACTGTGTCCGTTATTAAGCTATTGCATAGATTTTATCGCGAGCCTTGAGCGCGGCTTGAGAGCGGAATCATGAAATTCCGTAACGAAAAAAAAAACCTAACACCCCTCACTCCGCCTACCATATAGCTCGCATTCAACACATTCACACGTTGCGCTTGTGTAGTGTTTGTGAATAAGCGCGTGGCGTGACGTCACACTGCATGCGCATCATGAAAAGTCTGCCCATCTCTCTCTCGCGCGGTCTAGCTTATGAGTATGAAGGGGACAGTTAAGGTTTTGCTTTTTAATGTTTAATATAGCGTGGTCTTGTTTTATTATTGTTTTAATATTAAATTATCATTGTCTAATTATAATTGCATAAGTTGATAAAAAATGCTATGCAATAGCTTTACCGCGGCAGTTCCCGAGTGCCACACGTTATTTTTTATTGATTAGATTTGTGGACGAGCTCACAGCCAACCAGGTGAGATGTGTGGTTACTGGAGCCAATATATATCTACACATGCTTTTAAACGGTTATATGTATGAGTCCATAGACATCAGACACTATGCTACATGACATGACCGTTTCTATTTTATTGTACATATAGCAGGAGTCCAATATTTAAAAAGGAGTATCCGAATGCTTCACGGCTGAAATAGCCGGGATGGTGGTACCTACCCGTACAGACTTCCAATACATTCCAACACTAGTAAGTATAGCTTGGCGATCACATTATGCTAGTATGATATTCAGAGAACGCTATTGCCCGTTCTCAAGCACCACACTATTCTGCCACAACGGATTCTCATTTCGCAGTTAATTTTGGTCCCTAACCAAAATTTTCTAAAGAATAACAAATTTCCGAAACACTTAATTAAAACGTGAATAAAGCTAACCTGTAAACGAGTTTTTAATCAAATCTAAAGTATTCCTTAAGATAACATCTCTGTTAAAAGATTTATTCAATAAACTCGAAAAACAAACCCCTTTCTTAAAGGTAATGATTTTTTTGCCTTCATCTAATGTCAACAGCGAACAGAAGGTTCTTTTCAAATATAAAATAAAACTGGGAAGTATTGTTCTCGTCGTCACAATTCATCAAATTATCCAGAGAACAGAATCGTTCATGCGATCTTAATTATTGGGCAAAAAATTGGGAGGTGATTCGGTTTTTTCGCTGAGGAAAGGAATAATAGCTTCAGAGCTATTTTTCTGCCATTAAAAATTGTAGGTCAATTTTTTTTTATCTTAACCTAATTCTGTATCTGTATTATTTTTCAATTAAAAAAGAAATTTAACTAGTGCAAAATAAGACAAGTAAATTGTATTTAAAATGTTTGATCCTGATGTAAGGTGTCCGGATAGACACCATATTATTATCGTGAATGCCACTAACACCTTAACACATAAGATTGAAATCTCAATGACACCTGTATTGTAACAAAGGTATAATTCGGGACCTAAACTAGGGCGTTAAGTTAGAAATCATGTAAAGATACTCCTACTACAGACAGATATTTTTAAATTGCCAATAGTGGCAGACGAGCCTATATTGGCACTACCACGCTCGTAGCTCGGTCGCTGGCTAGCGTAAAGGTCAAACCCTGTATAAAGAAGGACAAGGTAAAGCCGCTGTGAAAGACCTTGGAGTGGAGTTCTAGAAGTAGAAGCAGCAGTAGCAAAGGAATACCTAGGGGAAAGTGCTTGTGCTCTGACCTTTTGCACGCAATGATTTCGTCACCGCAGATGTAACTTATAATCACTGTATTCGTAGTCACGGATTCGGACCTTATTTCTGGAAAGGCTTTAAAACTATCTAAACTAAAAATTTAATCGTGCAGCGTCATATTTTTTTTAAAGGGATTTTATGACTTGGTATCTAAGACCTTTAAGTCATGTCTTATTTTAATTTTTATTCTTATTTTTATGACAAATGATAGTATGGAGTGAAATGAAATGAAGATGATTAATCTGAGATATTAATCAACTGGGATGAAATTAAATTAAATGAGATGAGATGATATGGGATGAAATATAATCTCAGTAAAATGGTGGTTGCAGCGTCATATAGCAGCCTCCATGTAGATAGCATTCGATGACCAGATGCGTCCGAATAAAGCATATGTACCCCTTTTCAACCCTAGTCTTTGAGTCCCTACTACGTCGAAATTCAACAAACGTTCGTCCAAAAATACAACGCGTCCCAAATCCCTTTGACGCTCTTCAAAAAAAAACAGCCGCAGTAGAGTATTTGGGGAGGGGGGGGGGGGGAAGGTTCGTTTTTGTATAGCATTGAGGCATAAACTAGTCGGGTATAGGATATTTCATGACACAGTCTTGTTAATGAAAGTTTCTCAAAGTTAAGTTTCGAAGACGTCGCGGCATAAAGAACTATTCTGTTTTATTAATCTATTCTGCATACATTGGTATTATTACACTAGATAAAAAAATCCATCTTGACACTGTTGCTACTTCTTTAATGAGTCTAACATTATTTAGATCTTTTCAAAGAAGGAAGTCCTAATCATAGGCTGTCCTATATTCTTTTAATAATATTTTAAATAATTACTTAGGCTTTGCAAATTAAGGTTCAATCCACCAGAAAGCATTCAATACGTCAACTTTAATCAAAGAAAAATCTCTCAGTGAAGATGACAGATCTACATTCGAACCAAATGAAAGCCCAATTCTATAATTAAACTCCGAAACGTGAATTCCCTAAATTTCTCAAAAAGAAATCCAAGTTTTTGTGTCTCCAGTACAATTCACTTTGAGTTCTCTGTAGATTGTAGAAAATTCTAATCACAATTGCGCAACAGAATTTTTCGGTGAAAACGATGGGGTTCCGCGGAATCCTTAAAGGACGATAATTTTCCTTTTATACGTTTCTCATTGGCCTTGACCCCGATCTGTCTGCGGCCGTAATTTGGCCCGACAACGCGCAGAATTGATGTTTTGTTCTACTAATGACAATGTTTCCTTTTGTTAATTGTAGCCGTAAAAAAACGATGAAAATTTTAATGATTTTCGGTGAGATAATTTCTTTATCGTCCTAGATGGGCAGAGGAAGCTGATAGTAGAGGCTTGGTAATCGGTTACTGAAACATCAGTCAGGTCAGAAACATCATAGCGATAATGCCCCTTAAAACTGAAGTCAAAAGCACATTGAATATTGGAATAAAGGCTTGTGCTGAAATAAACAAGATGGTAGTATGTAGACATTTGGGTTTTGTATTACTAGCAAACCTTTATATGTTGATAGTTTTGTTTCGGAATAATATTCAAACGAATCTCATAACGAAATTATTGAAGTTGTTAAAAGAAGAAAAGTAAAAAATGTTGCGGTGCTTTTATTGTGTAGTACCTAGATTGGTTAGTAAGCTGAGTGATGAGCTGAAAAATAAAATTAGTTTCTTCAATAAGTATAAGCTGAGACTTGTACTTTCTTGATGTGCTTTGTTGATCGACTACAGTTGTTTTTGTGTATAGCGTCGTGTTATAAAAATCAAACTCGCCAAAATTGGAATCAGCGTACCACTTGGGTAGGTACCCTTATAGGTACCCTTCTTATTTCTGCCGTATTTCTTTTCCATTTGAAATAATATAGGGATAGCCGTTGTTTTGTAAGAAAATGATACTTAAAACTCATATTTTAATGTAGGTGGCGGCATTATCGTCTATGAAACCCGGGAATTATCTGGTAGATCCGGAACTTGTTCACACAAAAATGAATTGAAAGATGTGTGGTTCGTGGGACACCGGATAGGAACGAAATAATTATGCGGGTATACATTTTTTACTATGATATTTTTATTGATATAAATAGAAAAAAACTACTTTATAAAGTTAACAACTTTATTTTATTCACAATGATTTATAAAAAATATATAATAATAATATACAAAGAAACAGCTATTTATATGAATAATAATAATAACCGTCATAGCGTAGACTATACATTAAACACTGTATAGCCATCATACTAAGACTATACATAAATAGTAAAAATCTTACGTTACGGACGTTTTTTCCCGGTTAGGGTACCCCTCCGCATCGTCCCATAAGAAACTCCGTTCCAAAAAAATGCGTGTTTGCAGAAACACTCCCATAACTTGAAAAGTGAAACTGACTATTGCTTCGTTACAAAATCAGCAGGATGATATTGCATACAATTGTCTATCATTGGAATGTGTACTTGCAATAATGTTTTTTTTTTTTTTTTTTTTTTTTTTTTTTTTTTTTTTTTTTTTTTTTTTTTTTTTTTTTTTTTTTTATTGCCCTTGTAGGCAGACGAGCATACGGCCCACCTGATGGTGAGATGGTGATGGTTATTTACTAAAATTTCATTAACATTAACTTCCTGATGACCGGCCTCATGTAAATAAAATTCACCTTTCACTTACAAAAATATTTTTCAAACGAGCCCGATGTTCTTTGATGTGAACCAAACAATAAAATCAATTACAAAATTTCAAAAGCAACTCGATCCCAGAACACAAGTTAGAAAAAAAAAAACAAATTTTAAATTTAAACAATTCCCACGTTCTGGGTCTGACGAAACCTTTTCCGAATTTTAATTTTCATTCCTCACCGGCCGAGAACAGAACTTCGGCAATGCCGTTGGCAGTCCTTCATTTTAATAAGAACCATTTTAAAGGGATCGTTCGCGGTAAAGGGATTTTGTTTATGGCCCATTAATGAATTTGGGCGCGGTATGATTCCGAGCTCTTTCATTCATACATTAATTCGACGCCGTTATTCAAAAAAGAACTAACCACTTTTTATTTTGGTTTCAAATTATTGGTAACAACAGTTTCTTTGGGCTGTACTCCTTTTTTAAGATGATCGTAGAAGCTTTGAAGTTGTCGTGGCCTAAAGGATAAGACATCCGGTGAAATCGTATCTAGCGATGCAAGGATTTTGGAATCCCGCAGGCGGGTACCAATTTTTCTAATTAAATACGCACTTAGCAAATGTTCACAATTTACTTCCACGGTGAAGGAATAACATCATGTGATTACTGGTGGTAGGACCTCCTATGAGCCCGCACGGGTAGGTACCACCACCCTGCCCATTTCTGCCGTGAAGCAGTAATGCGTTTCGGTTTGAAGGGCGGGGCAGCTGTTGTAACTATAGAACTTATATCTCAAGGTGGGTGGCACATTTACGTGGTAGATATCTATGGGCTCCAGTAACCACTTAACACCAGGTGGGCTGTGAGTTTGTCCACCCATCTAAGCAATAAATAAAAAGCTATTAACCATCACAGCTTGACCTCAGATCTTAACGTCTTAAGCCTGTCCCACACTGGAGAGTGTCACTTATTTAGTATTTTAAGTCGTTTACTAGAATATACTGTGATTAACGTTAACGAATTTCAAATTCTACTGTTTCAGTGATATTTTTAATACGGTGTACTAACTTTAGAGAAAATACGCTAGATTCCTACCTTTGTACTGTACTGTACAAACATCAAACAGAAGTTACTCGTGTTGTATGAAATAGAGTGAAGCCTAAACTAAATTGTGAAATGAAAGTAGAACAATGAACATAACGTGAATGTGTTTTGGGAGAAGATTTTTCAATTACTGGTTACCACCACCCTGTCTATTTCTGGCGTGAATCATTAATGTGTTTCGGTTTCAAGGGTGGGACAGGATGGGACTCACAAGAGGTCCTACCACCAGTGATTACGCAAATTATAATTTTGCGGGTTTGATTTTTATTACACGATGTTATTCCTTCACCGTGGAAGTCAATCGTGAACATTTGTTGTGTACGTATTTTATTAGAAAAATTGGTATTCGCCTGGGATTCGAACATCGGTGCATCGCTCAACACGAATGTACCGGACGTCTTATCTTTTGGGCCACGACGAATTCAAAATATTTGACTATATTTGAAAAGTGACTAAGATTTCTTTAAATATAGATCAACACATCCCCAAACCTGCCTTTGTGACAAATTCTATCAACAATCTAATTGACGAAAACTTTGTTGGATCTTTATTGAATAAAATTATCCAATTTACGGGGTCATTGTTTATTAAACTCAATTTTTGTTGATATTTTGTATACCGCTGTGTATTCTCTAAGATCTCTGACGTTCGCTTTCATTACAGCCCTCAGCAGAGCTGAAGTGTCGTTAAAATTGTTTTATTACGGGACAATCTTAATGCTTGACAAAATGTCTTTGTCCATTTCCTTATAAAACTTTTATTGTCTGTTGTGGACAAACCAAAGGATAATTAAGTGGAATTTTAATGTTGTTAAACTTTATTGCCGAATAGCCGCGTAGTCATTTTGACAACTTCCATACGGGGTTTCAAAAATTGTAATAGACTTATTAAGCTTTTGTTGCTTGATAGAATGGAGTAGAAACTTACTTTGCAGAAGAGAGAAATATAGTGTATTGAATATTAATGTAGATAATATGATAATTATGTATTATGATATTTATATTAATTATAGCTGTCTGAACCGAGATGTTTATAAGCTTCCAACCCACCAACTATTTATCTTTTAATTCCTATAGATTTGTAGACCAGTTCAAGATCTATATGTTGAGAGTTGCTTACCAGATCGGGTAATTATCACATCGTGAAGCTAGCATCCACTATGGGATCGGAAGCTTTAGTTGTACTGTATAACGATTGCCCATCCTTCAAACCGGATGACGTAGCTTCTTCGTAGCAGAAATGACGAAACCTACACGTAGCTTTTTCGTTAAAGCTACTCATTTCCGTAACTATAATTATTGACAAATTTCAATTAAATTTTTGAAGTCCTTAAAGATGTTCAAAAATAAGTAGCACATAATTAATTCATCTCATTCAAGGTTTCAGTAATTCAGTCGAGCTAATAACGTCATGGAGTGTTCAAACGCTCACACCATCCATCACGGAGGCTGCTACCGACGCAGGAACGTTTTGAATCGAAATCACTGCATCACTTTCCATTAGGGATTCGACTAGGGAATAATTCGATGGGAAAAAAACACCTCTTTAGTGCAAGTTTTGGTATTCTATATACTTGGTTTATCCTGAATCCTGAATAATAATAATGACACTTCAATTTCAAAGATTAAGATGTCCAAAATTGAGAGAAAAAACAGCAAAAAAAATCGCGTATCTGTTCCATTGGAAAGAGAAAAAAGTCCATAAACAAATAATGCCTGTAATTACTTAATAGGAAATATATTAATTAAGGTACACTCATCAAACTGCCCCGATCCATAATAATATCAGAAGAACATATTTCCAACTTATGATTCTTTGGAATTAAAGCATCGATATATTGACGTTATTATTGTAGGTTCATTGAATTATCATTGCAAACAATTGAAACTAAACCATTATCTTGTATTCCAAGAATAGATCAGCAATTCAAAAATCAAGAAAATTCACGTCTAGCAACTTACTATAAAACTCGAGCCGGCTGTCATTTACCCAATTGTCAAGTTTTAATGTACCTAAAATGTACTTAAAGTTAATACCAAACGTCCATTAGGAAGTTTGCGATTGCCGTGATGGATATTCCCGTCTGCATTTCCAAAATCGTTGTTTAAGTGTTGTTGATAAGTTAAAATTGATGGAAAACTTTCCCTTTGTGCTCCAAAGTGAAATAAAACAGATGTAACAAAGGATTTTTCTTAATGAACGTCGGAAAATTCAATATCGTTATTAGACTAGAAAAGTCGTCGCGGCCTAAGAGATAAGACGTCCGGTGCATTCGTGTTGAGCGATGCACCTGTGTTCGAATCTCAGGCGGATACCAATTTTTCTAATGAATTACGTACTCAACAAATGTTCACGATTTACTTCCACGGTGAAGGAATAACATCGTGTAATAAAAATGAAACCGCAAAATTATAATTTGCGTAATTACTGGTGGTAGGACCTCTTATGAGTTCGCGCCTGCCTATTTCTGCCGTGAAGCAGTAATGCGTTTCGGTTTGAAGGGTGGGGCAGCCGTTGTAACTACACTGAGATCTTAGAACTTACCTATATATCTCAAGGTGGGTGGCGCATTTACGTTGTACATGTCTATAGGCTCCATTAACTACCTAACACCAGGTATACTGTGAGCTCGTCCACCCGTCTAAGCAATAAAATAAATAAATAAATAAGTGTTGCCACACTAGGAGTGCTCCAAGGTTTAACCGAAGTTAAAAGTTCGTAAATAGAACCTAATTTTGTTTGGTAAAGTCACTTTCGACGGTCAACAACTTTATTTAAGCTTGATTGCAATAAATACATGACATCACACGAGCTTCGGGAATGCAGTGGCAAAAATCTCATTTCAGACCCTGACCTCTGAGTACTTGATAATTCAGACATTTGGCTACAGAGGCTAAAAAGTACAAAATTATATCAATTTCGCAATAAGACAGATCATTGTACTTAAAATTGAATAGATTTTTTATTTAATACTAGCTGACCCGGCAGACTTCGTAGTGCCTCAATCGATAAATAAGAGACACATCAAGGGGACACATCAAAGGAAAAACAAAATTGTTTGTTTTTATATAATTCCGAGCTTTTTTATATTTTCTCAACTTTTAAACCTTCCCTGGATTTCCACGAATAATTCAAGACCAAAATTAGCCAAATCGGTCCAGCCGTTCTCGAGTTTCAGCGAGACTAACGAACAGCAATTCATTTTTATATATAGAGATAAAGGGGAAAGCTGAAAATGAATTTATATTAGACATAATTTAGAACCTTACCAGCAATAAACCAGTCATAAACATATTCACATAATGAATCGCATAACTAATATCCGTATAACTTCGCATCGTACTTGTTAATAACACTGTCGAACTAATATACTAAGTTCCCTAGATCAATCAAGGATCCGACGTCGAGTAATATTGGGAGAGTATCTTTATTGATAAATATGTTTTTTGATACAAATAGTATTATTAATAATATTGATGTACTGGTAATGTAATAAAGACTAGAGCTCCCCCGATACTCGAATTTCGACTATAATTAATTAAAATTATAAGTTTGTATTGTCAAAGACTATTATTAAACTTCTATAATCACAGATTCCGCCAAGACTACACATTAGCGGTACATTTTAGCGGTAGGCAGCGGCTTGGCTCTGCCCCTGGCATTGCTGAAGTCCATGGGCGACGGTAACCACTCACCATCAGGTGGGCCGTATGCTCGTCTGCCTACAAGGGCAATAAAAAAAAAAAAAAAAATTGGACAAATATTAATAAATACAAACATTATTTAATCTATTCCCAATTTGACCACAGTCTATAAAGCAATAAGAAAAGATAAACAAACACTAAACAAATAGTACGCATGCTTGTGTGTGTCAAATACATAGTAGTGTGTGTAATGTTTTTTTTAATGATTTAATGTATTTTTTACTCTTAATTTAAAAAAAAAGTATTAACATTCTGTACTCCTTCTCTACATTCTCTATAAGTGTGGGAAATTTCATACTCCTCTATCTGCGCAATATTCGTATAAAAGGTACAAACATTTTGCTTCACGTTTTTTTTTTACTATTTAGATGGGTGGACAAGCTCACAACCCACCTGGTGTTAAGTGGTTACTGGAGGTCATAAACATCTACAATGTAAATGCGCCACCCACCTTGAGATTTATGTTCTAAGGTCTCAAGTATAGTTACAACGGCTGTCCCACTCTTCAAACCGAAACGCATTACTGCTTCACGGCAGAGATAGACAGGGTGGTGGTACCTACCCGCGAGGACTCACAAATGGTCCTACCACTAGTTTATTTCATTATTTATTTATTTTTATATGAACTCTGTTAACTACCGCACACCAGGGACCCCGACACGTCATATTATACTCATTGAAACATAATTCATTAATTATACAATACTAAAATACACTGCCACTGCTACACCACTAAAATCCTTTTCGTGTGAGTACCGAAATATTCCATAATCATTTGACCACATTTATAACAAGAAACCTAAAAAATCTATTAAAACTTGCATACCTTAAATACATGCGCGTTCTATTTCAGATCTGCTATAGTTTCATTCCTAATTCAAGCGGACGCTGTCAGACTTCAAATCAAAACTGAACACAGTTTTAAATAGCTTCGCAGTCCGTTCATATTTAACAGTTGAAAGAACGCGGCCGTCTGCTCATCGGCGCTCAACTCTAATAACCTCTCCCATAACTTTCCTTTTATGCTAATATGATATAATGAAACGGACCGTGGTTCGAAATGTAGAACTTTCTTAATATTATATATTCCGCAACCCAAATAGTCGCGCTGTACATTTTCAATCCTCCTGTAAAATTACGTCCTTTTGGCTATTTATTTACGCTTTGTACCGTATTTACAAACTCGTGTTTGATCTCGCAACTCTTGATCGGGGTATGAATATTTCATTTAATGTCCAATTAACTTTGAATGAAGTTCTGTACGTCAACACTACTTTAGATTCTGATTTAAATTTGTTTATTTTGTGTGATGTCTAAAATATGGTCACATATAAGATTAACGTCGAAATTCGAAGAAAAAAAAAAAATTTTCCCACCGAACCGTGCTAATCGAATCCCTAAAAGGTCATCTTGTGTGTTTGCGTGCTGTTCTCCTAAAGAAATGAGAGCTGAAATGCGTGAATACATTTAGTTTGATGGGGAGACGTTTTAGCCCACTGAGTTTTTGGCCGGATCTTCTCAGTGAGTCGCGTTTTCGATCCGGTGGTAGATTCTGCGAAGCACTGCTTGCTGGGGCTAGTGTTAGCAAAGTCCTCAGGTTAGAGCCCCATGAGCTCACCTTCTCGCCCAGTTACGCTGGCCCTTTAAGATTACCAGCTAATAACAATTAACTGTTTAGACGCTATCCAGCTTGTCAATAATGAACAAGTTTTTTTTTTTTGCTTAGATGGGTGGACGAGCTCACAGCCCACCCGGTGTTAAGTGGTTACTGGACAACGTAAACGTAAACGACAACGTAAATGTGCCACCTACCTTGAGATTAAGTTCTAAGGTCTGAGTATAGTTACAAAGGCTGCCCCACCCTTTAAGCCGAAACGCATTTCTGCTTCACGGCAGAAATAGACGGGGTGGTGGTACCTACAAGAGGTCTTACCAGCAGTAATTACGCAAATTATAATTTTGCGGGTTTGATTTTTATTACACCGTGGAAGTCGATCGTGAGCATTTGTTAAGTACGTATTTAATTAGAAAAATTGGTACCCGCCTGCGTGATTCGAACACCGCTGCATCGCTACATACAAACGCAGTGGACGTCTTATCTTGAAGGCCACGACAACAAGCTAATTTTATTTACGATTAAAGCAATACATTTGCATATCTGTAAATGTAGGTTTATAAAGAAAATTTATTTGATGGATATCTGTTCAAGCTTTAAGTTCGACGCATCATAATCCGTTTTACGATAGACGTTTGACTCGACCTTGTCTCGAATCATCAAATTTTTATTAGCTTGTGCCAGAAAAAGGGCAGTAAAGAGATCAATTCTTTGTTTTCCTGCTACGGTCTCCGCTTGCCAATAAATACAAATTGTTTTTCATAAAGAGCCAAGTTCAATTTCCGTTTTTTCGTTGCTGGAATTGTTTAAATTCCGTTACCTTTTAACTAGACCCGGCGTCAAAATTGTAAATATAAAAAAAAAAATTACGCGTGGCACTCGGAGACTACCGCGGTAAAGCTATTGCATAGCATTTTTTATCAACTTATGCAATTATAATTAGACAATAATAATTTAATATTAAAATAATAATAAAATAAGACCACGCTACATTAAACATTAATAAAAGCAAAACCTTAACTGTTCCCTTCACACTCATAAGCTAGACCACGCGAGAGAGAGATGGGCAGACTTTTCATGATGCGCATGCAGTGTGACGTCACGCCACGCGCTTATTCACAAACACTACACAAGCGCAACGTGTGAATGTGTTGAACGCGAGCTACATGGTAGGCGGAGTGAGGGGTGTTAGGTTTTTTTGGTTACGGAATTTCATGATTCGGTCACCGCGCTCAAGGCCCGCGATAAAAGCTATGCAATAGCTTAAAAAAGATTTTGGCCCTAGATTGAAAATGTCGTTGTTTTCCACTAAAACAAGATTGGTGATAGTCATCTAAATTACTGCTATAAATATGATTATGCAACAAAATTATTGAACGCCCCAACATGGAGGACCATATGTGATTTCCAAAATTGACTTTCCTTATCGCCATTCCAAGCTCAGTTATAACAGTTAATACCACCCCGGACCTTGAGTTATGCGGTCCCAATGGTATTGAAATAACCATTGCCCTCACCTTCGAACAGGAATGTACTTACTTTGCAGTCGAAATAGTCACCGAATGGTGTCAACACATGCGCATACCATTTGTTAGTGAATAAAAAATTCTTAAACTTTTATTTCATTTCAATTTCTATATATATGTTTGGACGAACCCAATTGGTCTAAATGTGTTACCGCAACACATACATAATATGTAGATATGACGACGCGGATGCTGCTGTCCATCCTAAGAGATCATAGTCTCAATTGTATTGGTGAATTTTGGTACTAATTTTGAAATAATAATACTTTTGAACCAAAAGAAATAGCTTCGTAATAGATTTGGTCAAGATGGTGTCTTAAAATATAAAACGCACCAGCTAGCAACCGTTCCTTAAGCAATTTAGCAAATTAATAAGTCTTCCGGGTTTGATATTGAATAAAATGATATGACGTTATTTTTCTTTAGCGTTAATTAACGTATGCTATGCGATATCGAGCATCAGTAGAGCATCACCCAACGCAACTCATCCATGAAAATTCGGTACCGATTTGTAGAGTAATTAGTTTATCCAGTATTTAATTTAGAAAGAAAGAAACCAACTGGTTTTGCTAATGGGTAAAACATTTTTTTATTTGCCCATCACTTAGCTTGATAACAAGTGTCAGTGGTAATAAATCAGAAGAAAGGGGAAGAGGAACAAATAAAATTTTATTATGATTCCGCCATTTTGAGTAACTTTCAATTTCTTTAACAACTTGTTTACTTCGCGCTGTATCGTGGAAGGGTTAACGTTTGGTATACGTATTAAGCGATTTTCTTAAGTTAAAACAATGAGTACTTTGTTTTATAGACTAATGACTCCAATGATTCCAATTAAAATTATACTTCATGGTAATTAATATCTATAACTATTATACAAAATTATGTTTAGTGCATTAAAAAAAATCACGCACGGATTACAAACATTTGAAATGTAAATCGAAACATTATTTATTTATGGTCAGCAGAATGATATCCACTAGACATAGATCCCTCTAAATTCTACGACGCCCCCATTCAACTCAATGCATAGCCATTACAGATAGCTTATCCTATAAACCGCAACTTATATGTCATGGCCAGGTCCTCGGATAAATATTAAAAGAGGAAGACCTAAAAGCAAATAGGCTGACGACATTAAAGGGACGGCTTGTGAACTGTAAAAGGAAAACGCCACAGATAGAAACTGCTGGGTATCTTTGGAGGAGGAGACCTTTAGCCTCAAATATAGGTAGAGTGGTTCACGCTAATCTAAAATCCAAATATAAAAGGAATCAGTTCAAAGTAATTAAATAAAAGTAATGGAATAATAATCTATACTAATATATAAATCTACAGTGGTTTTTAAGGATGTTCCGTTATAGCTACTGAACCGAGAATTCGATTGACTTGAAACTTGGTATCCATGTAGAAAATACATGTACTTAATGAATAGGCTAATATTTATATGAGTGTTGGATTCCCTTATAATAGTGACAATAAACAATAATGTTCATTTTCAATGCCCAGCGAAGCGGGCGAGTACGGCTAGTAATTTGTATATATACAATGTACAGGATGTACTAGTTATTTATTAGGGGTGAAATAAAAGGGTTTTTTTTTATATCGTCTCACAATACGACGTACAATCAGTAAATAACACGAAATTTAATTGGAACCCGCTTTATCTCCTAACTGGGAGCCCACTCGGTAATCTGTGTTGTCGAGTTCTTTGTACCGTGCCCAATCAATCACAAGGACAAAACGTGGAGTTTCCTCACAAACGGGTCGAGTTTACCCGATTTTAGCCGATTACACTTTAAGTTGGATACGGACGCTTAAGTAGGCCCCTTGACGAATCATTTCCCATTAAGCAGATGAGGCGATGTTAATCTTTCTGAGCGATGCAGCACCGAACTTTTTTCTAGAGGCGCGCAATTAGGATGTTTTTGTTTAGGATGCGATCTTGTTTAATTGTAGGAGCTAGGAGTGCTTTTAATTTGTTTTACCAATGACGACGTTTTGGGAATTGGATGGAGGAATATATTAGGACTTGTTGTGTTTTTGTTTTGAAGTAAATACTTATTAGATCGTCCATTTCATGATCAACTAGCGCAACTGGTGTAAGGCTGTTATCGGGACTAATAATGTCACAACGTAAATGCGGTCACCTGCATTGACATATGATGTCAAATTTTCTGTTGTATTGTATTATAACAGTTCCATACTACAAGCCGGATTGCAATACTGCTGCTGGCGGATTGGTGGTACTTACTCCCACGGGCTTACAAAATGTCCTACCACCAATAATTACGCCAACTTTATAACTTTATAAAATTTGCGTATTTATTTCCTTAGTAATAGAAATAATAATGGTACTCGCCTGTGGATATTTGAAAACCGACATAGCTTTTGGGCTACAACCTACAGTCATGGTTTTTCATTTTAAAAATAACTTTATATTTAGTGTGATTGGAGATTCACTGGGACCGAAGATAATCAATACTAATGACATTCCTTCGTTCTAATTATATCTAAATTTAAGGTTCGATTATACTTCGTATGTTCTAAAGTCTCAATAAAAAGTAAAACTTATGCCTCCGCACAACAAATTGGACGATATTGGAATGTGTGTGGAAAATCAACGGTCAAAATCGATGGGAGAGAAAAACATACTAGAGAAATTCAGGTTCTGACGAGACACGAGCGACGAATCGACATAAGCCAGAAAATAAATGGCAATTAACGTTTTTGATGTCTACGGACTTATTAAAAACAAGCCGCCCGCTCCGGCTTCGCTCGGGTCTTTAACAAAAATGTCAAGGATATTTGACGTAGTTTTATTTTTTTAAATAAAAAAACACTTATTGCGACATAACTATAATAGTTAGACATATGCTGTCCTGACACTTTTTGTAAATTATAAAGTGTTCTACAAAGTCGTAGTACATTATTTTATTCTATCATTAATCGTTTTCGCAGGGCACGCGATTTAAAGAATATTTTAGGTAATTTTTTTACACCTTGGGTTTAATTATTGGAGTTTTAGTAAGGATCCCAAATTTTTTTTAAAAAAAATTATAGCCTATGTCACTCGGGAATAGTGTAGCTTCCAAACAGTGAAAAAATTTTTCAAATCGGTTTAGTAGTTTCGGAGCCTATTCAATACAAACAAACAAACAAATCTTTCCTCTTTATAATATTAGTATAGATGAATACTAATTAAGGCTTGGACTTGTGTAACCAAATCGTGAAATAATGAGGGAAAAAAAATAACTTTATTTATATAATTATTTAGTAATGCCAATTAAAGCATTAAATTTGAATGAATTAAGCACGTTGAATTTTTCGCAAATAAAGCGTTGCTTGTATCACTCTCTGGTCGAGAACTACAATTCAATTATTCATTTTATATAGTTCATATTTTATAATGAACCAAAGAACATACTGTTTTTATTTAAATTTCATTAATATCCAAGCTGATTTTGAGGTTATAATACTAGCACAGAAAGAAGCAACGTAATAACGCGTATATTAGTAAGTCTGATGAAAACTAAAAATCAAACTCGGTGACTACTGGGTAAAGAAAAGAGACTTGAATTTATTGTTGTGAATTTATAACCTTCTTACTAGGTGATTTAGATAGATATGATTATTTATGAGTTTCTCACCGGATCTTCTCGGTGGGACCCGATCCCGATCCGGTGGTAGGCTTTTATTTTTATTGCCTTATAGGCAGACGAGCATACGGCCCACCTGATGGTGAGTGGTCACCGTCGCTTATGGACGTCAGCAATGCCAGGGGCAGAGCCAAACTGTTGCCTACCGTTAAAGCGAAGCACTACTCTTGTTAGGGTCAGTGTTAAAATTCTCTCAGGTTGAGCCCGTGAGTTTACCGATCCGTGAATAGTTCAAATATACTGACATCTATCTCAAGGTGGGTGGCGCATTTACGTTGTAGATGTATATGGGCTCCAGTAACCATTTTACACCAGGTTGACTGTGAGCTCGTCCACCCACCTAGGCAATAAAAAAAAGTTCCTTAGGCTACCAGCCATTACATTTTTCTTTTTTTCCTTTTATCGCATGGATTGATGTACGAGCTAACAGCCCTGGTGTTAAGTGGTTACTATAACGTAAATTCCGCCACTCTACTTGAGATATGAGTTCAAAGGTGTTAAGTATAGTTACAACGGCTGCCAGACCGTTCAAATCGAAACGTTTCACGCCTGAAATAGGCAGGGTGGTGGTACCTTACTCATGCGGACTCACAAGAGGTCCTACCACCAGTTAAAAAAATTTAGTAGAAAGTACGTAGTAATAACATAGAAAAAATATGTTAATATACCATAATAATATGTGAACAACAGTTGACAACAGACTTGAATTCGAATAATAAAATCTTTATTCGAGATGATAATCATCACATCCAAAAGATTAAAGTACGAATCCAATGTTACTTAGAAGTATCAAAATATATTTCACACAGCTCAACAGCTGTTAAAGCTTTACTTAAACCTCTCTTGACGGATTGCAAGTGTTGAGATTAAGGCGACGTCGTTAAGGGACAAATTTGCACTCGAGTTCTTAGCCGTAATTAACTGGGTTTACATCTTGGGATGTTTGGAAAATGACTCGTGATTTTCGAAAATATTTCCCACCAAAGCTTCGAAAGCCTTTATTTTTTTATCAGAAGAAGTTATTAGAAAGAAAAAAAAGTTCTAATAATAGTTATTAGTGTGTAGAGCGTGGACTGTATTTTGTGCTGGTCGCTTCAATAATTTGATATATTCAGAGAGAAGATTATTTTGATTTTATTTTAATTAGTTACAACACGTGCACGTACGACCTGAATTGTTCATTGTAAGTGAAGTGAATGTGTTGTCAAAATTATTATTCTATTTCAAAATTCAAAAAATAGTTATACAAACTTCATGCTTAGAATTGCTCTAAACAATTAGAATAATAACCGCTAGCTACCAAGTATACACCTAACTTCAGATTACAGCTATTTATAGAAAAAGTCGGGCTATTTATAAGAATATGTCCAGTCTTCTGCCACTATAATATTCCTTTAGCTCAGTAGCAGTATCTTCTTATACCTTCTACTTCCCAAATTCACACCCTGGATTTCTTTCTAGTATTAGGGCATTGGTTGACATCGGTTAACGTTTGGTGTATTGGTAAGTGACATGGTCATTACACAAGGGGGTCGCGGGTTCGAATCCCGCCAAGGGAAGATATTTGTATGATAAATATAAAATATATTTTCCAAGGTTATGAAGGTATATTAAATATATGTATGTGTATAATAAAAAACCTAAAATTATTTCCGTTATCTGGTACCTGTAACACAAGTTCTTTACGAACTTATCACGGGACCAGTTAACGTGGCGTGATTGTTAGTAAAAAAAAATTGTTGCCATCATGTTACTTATTTTTGGCGCAAGTGTAACTGCTTTTCTATTTATTGATCTGACCTCTACTTCAAGATAGACAGTGGCATTTACTATCTGATATATAAGAAGTTCGGTAGGAACAGTAAGTGAACTGCGAGGTTATCTACCCGCTTAAAGCGAAAAATGATAATCTAATCTTTACGGTAGGTAGCGGTTGGGTCTGCCATTGGCTTTGCTGATGTCCATGAGCGACGGTAATCACTCACTATCAGGTGGGCCGCATGCTCATGTGCCTTAACGGGCAATATAAAAAAAGGGCATGCCAATTAAAAGCCTTTTATGCCCGCTGAGTTTCTGGCCAGTTCTTCTCAGGACGGAGGCTAGTTTTTGTGAATTGGCGGTAGTTCTTTTGACGTTCAACAATTATATACTTTCATTTATGCCATATATGCCGTAGGACTGACGATCGTTGGAGCAGACGGGTTCTCGAGTGGAGACCGCGCAGCGGAAGACGTAACGTGGGACGCCCCCTGGCTAGATGGTGCGATGACCTCCGCACGGTGGCCGGCAAGAAGTGGATGAGGAGAGCCGCAGACCGGGCTCAGTGGCGTAGATTGGGAGAGGCCTATGTCCAGCAGTGGACGACTGTAGGCTGTTAATGATGATAATGATGATTTATGTTGAATATTTGATTTGATTTGAAAAAATGGTTTATATCTAAATTATCCGAATTGAATCCGATCTATACGGAAATATTTCAGAGCGAAATATTGTCGTCTTAACACATATAGCATAGTCTACAGAATCTTGAAGAGCACTCGAAACGGCTTAATGAGATGTAACGTAACGTAAAGGAATTCTTAGCACGTCACAGCGAAGCAGTAGTTAGTGCTAATGTGACTCGAATACGTGCTTGTTTCCTTGTAATTTGCTTACCGCTGTGTTGCCAGCCCTGTTTGGAAAGCGTGGTGCCAACAAAAAAAATTATACGTTCTAAGTTCGTGTTCAAATGTTCACGGTTTGTTTTTTTTTTGTTTTCGCTTTTTTTTTTAATGTATCACACAAGCCAAATGTGTTTCGTTAAAAAAAATGTTTTGCATGCCAATTTTTGTGTAATAGCTACCAGTGGTTATTTTGACTTGAATCATATTTCAGGTTTTGTTTTTTTGTAGTTACGAGAATATTTTTATAGTATTTAGCTAAGTTATAGCTAAGCTATTAGAATTTCGATTCTAATTTGACAGCCGTCAATAAAATTCTTGAAACTACGCCTCAAAACGCGTGGCTCAGTTTATGTTTTTGTGAAATTTTAACATTATATAGGACGTCAGGTCATTTAGCCGTCATAGTATTATAACTTGAAAAGAAACAATTTAAGAAATGCCTGGAAAGTAAACAAAATCTAAGTAAAATAAAATAAGTTATTATACTATTATTGGACAAATAGTCTATTAACATATGACATACAAACTGACCGCGACTCCCGCAATCTACTGCTACCATTTTCCGATCTCGTAGTAATAAAATCTGTGCCTCATGACAATAATGTCATTGTATGATGTAATAATCGCGAATCCAATGGAAATTAGATCGACTTTATAGTCGAGGTTAGCGTTGGCACTCAAGTTCTCCGATCTACGGATTCTGGTAAGCTCTTCACATAGTTGAAGCTGTGAGCACATCCATGCCTATTGAATTACCGTAAAACTACCGTAAAGTAGCTACTAAGTTAGTTCATTAGCGGTTGTGACGCTATTTTGACGAATATAACTCTCAGATAATTAAATTTACACTTTTCAAAAAAAAAAACACTTCTATTCATGTTTTTTTCTCTCTTCTAGTTTCTCTTTACAGATTCACGGCGATGAGACTTATGACCTTTTCTTTTGATGTTTTTTTTAATTGCCCTTGTAGGCATTCCATGTATACATTATTTGAGAAATTGCCAGGTAGTCTTTGTTTAACTTTAATTGAAAAATATTCATCTCAGTTTTCTTCAATGAAAATTTACTCTTAGCCCTTCAAAGTTAAACTCATAAAGACGAACAAAGAGTTAAAAAAAAGGATTGTGTGGCTTTATAAAACCACGGTAAAAGTCAAACTTTTTTTCACATTATAGACATTTAGCTCTGACAAACAACATTTACTATAAACACTGACAAAAACAAACAAAATAGCGTGGAGTACAGACACAAATGAGTAATAGTCTATACACTACACGGTCAGCTGCTGTGAACTATAGGCGCCGCCATATTGGCCTTGGCTGCTCTGACGAGCGCCTTTCACTTTATCCCTATTCCGCGGCCGACCATCACGCGACATGCAACACACAGACGAAAAAGCTTGAGACGATGTAATAAATACTTTTATACTATTTAACTCCACCTAAAAGCAACTAGTTTCGACATTGTGCTATGAATTCCCAACAAAATTCCGAATAACTTCATTGGTTACAAGCACAAACACAGCCTTGTCGTTCATCTCGCAGCTATTAGCTAACTAGCTACTGAATTCTATAACGCCACAGTGCAGTCCAGACAGTATCGCTACCACGTCTTTATTAGATTCACTTTTGAATACAAATAAGCTTGCAACGAAATCCTTCTATAGCTGTGTCACGAACTGGTCTATCCAAATTCCCTCTAATATCAACTAGACATGTTGGAACGAAGTTCCTTATGGGACGATGCGGAGGAGTACCCTAACCGGGAAAAAACGTCCGTAACGTAAGATTTTTATTATTAATGTACGCAGTGTACGACTTAACTTTGTAATAACGTACAAATTAGTAATGCACACAATATACGACTTAAATTTGTAATAACGTACAAAAAATAACATATTTTTTTATCATTCATTGACCACGATCTCAGAGCGTTTGTTTGCGCAATACACTAACTCTTATGCAAGCAACCGTGAATGAAGTGTACCACAATAAGTTCGCACGTTACCGAATGACCGTGGGTTGTTGCGAAACCTTCAGTTTTATTTTCTTTATACCTCGAATAGAACTTAAAATTAATATTTTATAATAAGGAACTTTTTTATTTTATTGCTTACATGGGTGGACGAGCTCACAGCCCACCTGATGTTAAGTGGTTACTGGAGCCCATAGACATCCACAACGTAAATGCGCCACCCACCTTGAGATATAAGTTCTAAGGTCTCAAGTATATAGGTAGTTACAACGGCTGCCCCACCCTTCAAACCGAAACGCATTACTGCTTCACGGCAGAAATAGGCAGGGCGGTGGTACCCACCCGCGCGGACTCACAAGAGGTCCTACCACCAGTAACTTCGTTTCTATCCGGTGTCCCACGACACCACACATCTTTTTGTTCTTGAAATAAGTCTTTAGTAAACATTGGTCTGTCTGTACATATCCGTTGTTCACGAGCGACCTTAACGTCTTTCCTTTGGGTGTCCTAGAATATTTCTTTAAACACTATTACACGGATGCATAAATTGCTTTCTGTAACTTCTCTATCTTTCTCAATATAAATTTCAAAGAAACCGTCTGATTTAATTTCAACTGTGGCCGCACCAGTCGGATCCGAGAATTGGCAAGTTGCTCGTCGAACCGCCAATATCGTTAATTGAGTTAGTACAAACGTTGCGTGGGCAACGTTTTTGTTGGAGTTTTTTTAAATTTCAATTCGTTCCCCGCCCTCGGGGAGCCTTTGGTATTTTTTACCGTACTGAAATCAGAAGGGTGTTAGTATAGACACTTCTTTGCTGGGATCGATGGACGGTTATTGTTGTGATGAAGAAACCAGTATGGTAATTTCATACATTTAACTTTTACTTATTTGGCCGCTAAAAGAGGCACACATGTGTTGTTAACCGGTTTGAGCACTAGAGACTAGAGGAGCACACATTTACATAATAAGTCATTTGTTATTAATGAAAACTATTCTAACGAATACTTCTAATTAATAATGCTATATTATAATCCTTGCTGGAGTCATGGTCCAGGCGGCTGGCCGATCCTTCAGCTGGCCGTAGGACCGTCGAGGCGATTCGCCCGATTCTTGTGGATTGGGTGAATCGTGACAGAGGACGCCTCACTTTCCGGCTCACGCAGGTGCTCACTGGGCATGGTTGCTTCGGTGAGTTCCTGCACCGGATCGGAGCCGAGCCGACGGCAGGGTGCTACCATTGTGGTTGCGACTTGGACACGGCGGAGCACACGCTCGTTGCCTGCCCCGCATTGGAGGAGTGGCGCCGTGTCCTCGTCGCAAAAATAGGAAACGACTTGTCGTTGCCGAGTGTTGTGGCATCGATGCTCGGCGACGACGAGTCGTGGAAGGCGATGCTCGACTTCTGCGAGTGCACCATCTCGCAGAAGGAGGCGGCGGGGCGCGTGAGAGACGCACAAGCCCGCCGCCGTCGAGCGGGGGCCAGGGAGGCGGATCTCGCCCAAGCCCTGGCCCTCTAAGTGTTTCGGGTCCCCCTCATATGTCGGTCTGGGGCCCGGCGAAGGGGGCCTAAGAAGATGACGTGCAAGCTGCTCTGCACGCGTTTTACGCAAGAGCATCCGGGTGATGGAAGGCCGGCTATCCTCGACCCACGCTGGTTCTGACCCAGCGGGGTATTTCGTAGGATAACCCATTCAAACCGGCGCCATCTAGGCGGGCTTCGGACAGCCTGCCGACCGAGAGGGCTGGTGGTCGTGGCGCCGACGATCGCTGGCCTGGCGTCCCGAGGGGGAGGGTGATGAGAGAGATGTGCTCCGCACTAAACGCTTCACTTTCCTCCCTTTGCCTCTTCATGAGTTCTGTCTCATGCGAGGTTTGGACGTTGGTTGTTGAGCGACAGGAGGTTTTAGTCGGTTCGACTCCGACATGCCCCACCCCCCCATCCCCAGTGGAGGGTGGGAGTCCGGCGATTTCCTCCTGACCAAAAAAAAAAAAAAAAAAATATTATAATCCTGATACAAGCGGTCTTTGCGCATAAAGATTAGCACCAGTATACTGGTACAAAAATTAATTTGACTCCAATTGAAATCAAAATTTATTATCAAACTGAATTATGAGTTGTTGGTATATATAAGCTGGTGCTCATCACTATTATGATACTTTTGTCTTAAAAAGAATTGAAACTTTAACGTTAAGTTTCTGTCATGAAAAGCTATGATTCAAAGCTAATGAACAGGCTATTGATAATCACTGCATTATACCTGCATCATACAATCATACAGATGATGATCCCAGATTTAGCCTGAAGAGTAGGGCGTTATAAGTATAAACTTCGATCTCACTTTAGTCATAAAGATTATCAACCAACTAAGTAAATTAATTAATTTGATTGCAATAATATGTCTATTGTATTTGACTGATGTTTCTAGGAAACCACTTCGCCCCTGGTTTCTGAGCAGAGCACATTGTGAATAGAAACTGGGTCAGTTTGATTAAAGATTACTGTATTATCGGTTTGTTGTTATTGTTTCTGAAATCTGTCCTGTTCACTAACAAACTTCGTTACTTTAAGTCTGGTAATTTAAGTATGAGAATAACCGATGTGCCTTGCAAGCTTAAGTCAAAGCAGAGCCAATGAATCTAACACGGTCAGCGGTTCTATTTCATATTTTAAAATATAGCTACTTCATAAATATTTCCCGATTCTCGATTCGATACATCGTTCAAAATTAAATCAGTTTTTATAATAAAAACACACACATCCTAATTGCTTTTCCGCGGTAAAACCATAGCTTGTTATTCGATTTCTGTAGCCGAAATGTTTTTGTTTGTTTATTCAAAATTCAGGTGGATCAGTTTTTTTGTTGTCTGTACGGCACACGTAAATAATTAACGAGAAAATATATGACTGCCATTTGAAGTTGATTCGTATTTCTATACTTCTATACTAATATTATAAAGAGGAAAGATTTGTTTGTTTGTTTGTTTCGAATAGGCTCCGAAACTACTGGACCGATTTGAAAAATTCTTTTTCCATTAGAAGCCGACATTGTCCCTGATGAACATAGGCTACTTTTTTTAATTTTTATTTTATTTTATTTTTTTGGTTTCATGTGTGTTTTAATGTTTCCGAAGCGAAGCGAGGGCGGGTCGCTAGTATACA
This sequence comes from Bombyx mandarina, assembly GCF_030267445.1. Classification (NCBI taxonomy): domain Eukaryota; kingdom Metazoa; phylum Arthropoda; class Insecta; order Lepidoptera; family Bombycidae; genus Bombyx; species Bombyx mandarina. The sequence goes on along the minus strand of NC_143224.1, from coordinate 13,780,272 downwards.
ATAAAATAATAAATTTCGAAATAGAACATGTTTATTTTTAGACCAGACTTTACTTTGGACTTGTAAAAATGTAAATATAGGTATTGAAAAACAAAAAAAAATCTGACATGTTAATAATAAAACTAACTTTATTAGTCAATCTCTTCAAACAAAACGAGCATTAACCAGACTGGATAGTCTTTGTACCCCTTCTTACGAAAATTGCGTGGACGGAGGAGCATGAAATTTCCCACACTTTTAAAGAATATAGAGAAGGAGTGCAGAATCTTAATATTTTTTTAAATATGCATAAAAATACATGAAATAAAATAAAAACTATTACACACACTATTTGTTTATTGTCAAACTTTTGTTATTGCTTAAAATCTGGTCAAATTGAGAATAGATTAAATGTTGTTGGTCTTTATTAATATTTGCTTAAAGTGTAGTCTTGGCGAAATCTGTGATTATAGAAGTATAATAGTCTTTGACAATAGAATCAGAATAGTGTATAAACTTATAATTTCAATTATTTATAGTCGAATTTCGACTACTGTGGGACTACTAGTATATACAAATTAGGGCGCAAGTGGAACAGTGTCGTTTTTAAGAAATAAACAACAACGCTGACGCCATTCTCTTCATTAATACTATTGCTCTCTATAGTAACAGTAATTAAAGCTTATTTCTTCATTTATGAATTATCTTAAACTAGCGACCCGCCCTCGCTTCGCTTCGGAAACTAATTTACTATTGATTTCTCCACTATTTGATGGATGTTATTATACATATAAACCTTCCTCTTCAATTACTCTATCTATTAAAAAAAACCGCATCAAAATACGTTTCGTAGTTTTAAAGATTTAAGCATACATAGGGACAGATACAGGGACAGAGAAAGCGACTTTGTTTTATAACTATGTAGTGATACCGTCTTAAACAATTCGTTACATGCGTTTTACTTATAATAGTTAACAAATAATTTTAACATTAAGTAAACAGTTAACTTTAACTAATGCATAGTATTATGGGATGGGAATTATATGGGCAAGTGCCAATATAATTACGTTCATCATGATTCTAAGTTAAACTTGAATTTAAACAGAAATCCTTTGTCAATAATTTAAATTGACAACCTACCGTATGCACAGAACAGGTCTGACTAAACTTTTGGTCCAACTGTTTGCCCACAAACAGCTTAAAGCTTAAACATAACCATCATAATATTACGTATTGGTGATTAACCTCCTTCAGTGCAATGAGCCGCGTAAGTTTCACAGCCCCATTCCTCAAAGTTTGGTTAGAGCTTTTTGATTGTGCCGCCTTTGTCGTAAAGGCTCCGGAGGTGTGGGTTTCACGGTTCATTTGTGATTAAAATCTCGTAGAATCTGAGTTTAGTGCTTAGGGGTGTGGAGAATATTCTGCACGAACAAGTGGCTTAGAGAATCCATCATGGTATTAAAATTAAAAAAAAATCTATTCCTTTGTGGCGTAGGAGTTATCGTGAATTTTGTCTAAAAGGCCACTAGCCTTTGTAGAGATAATTGCGATTGAATCTCCATAAAATAGTGCGGGATATGCATATAGTTAGGTTGTATCTTAGGTCATGCGTGCTCAATGTAACCCAAATGTATTTACTAGAACGCATTATCGACTTGTACTGATTAGTGTTTACTCGTGCGGGCTTACGACTTGACCTAGTTACCTAATTCCAAACCTTTTTCCCAAAGGGATATTACATATTTTAATGGGAATTTTCTACTGTTGCATGGCGGATGGCCGTATTTTCATTTTGTCTAGAAACCCTGAATACTACTGACCATTAGGTGCCCCGCGAGATTGTTCAGTCATCTTAGCAAAGAAAAAAGCCGAAAACAAATAACGCATGGTCATCCGAACCCAAATTAGGATTCCCTGTGTTGTGGGTACCGGAAACTGACAAACCTACATAAATACGTTTCAATATATACATATATAGATAATAAACACCCAAACAAAAAGCAAACAAACCTGTTCATAACACAATGATTGCCCGATGTGGGAATCGAATCAATGACCCTCGGCGCAACAGCCAGAACCGCTAATAGTTGTTAGCCTATAGTCAGTTTCAGTTATAAAAATTTCATTGTACAAGGCTCTTAGACCTTTCGAGCTTCCATGAAATATCTTCCAAAAGCATTTACGTCAGCATTACTGACTTATCAGTGTAAGCCTTTATCAAACTAATACAAACTTGGACAGGCCAAATCGAGTAGCTCGGTAACTCATGTTTGCCAAAATCGATTATCTCCCTTCAATGGTCTATCGAATATAGTTTCTGTCTACCCAACTTTATCTAATTTACCGCTCTAACTTGTTGTTTACCATTCAGTTTTTCTTTGATCTGGCTCCGGGCTGGTGATTCCTCTTGATTTATTTATTTTGCTCGGCGAATGTCTACAGGACGGTCGACGAGGTTAAAACGAAGCGACCTTTTGGGAATCGGTTAAAAAATTAGTGTGATTTAATGATTCGGCAATTTGGTTTGGCTTGTTGATTTTCTTTTTTCTTAATTAACATAATATTTGGGCTGCTGCTCATACAGGTAAAATAGGATCTAGTTTGTAGCTTACTCATCATAATCGGATACCTTCGTAGTATTTTACAAAAAATTGTGTAAAATGTGTGCTTCAATATTTTTTTTGCTTAGATTTGCGGACGAGCTCACAGCCCACCTGGTGTTAAGTGGTTACTGGAGCCCATAGACATCTACAACATAAATGCGCCACCCACATTGAGATGTAAGTTCTAAGGTCTCAAGTATAGTTACAACGGCTGCCCCGCCCTTCAAACCGAAACGCATTACTGCTTTATGGCAGAAATAGGCAAGGTGGTGGTACCTGCCCGTGCGGACTCACAAGAGGTCCTACCACCAGTCAGTATTAGTGTTTGTGTTGCAAGCAGACAGTGAACCTATTATTCGCTATTCTTCTTTCAGCCCTTATTTCACTATGTGGAGTCGGTACAGGATGTCCAAATAGACTTATTCAGATTCAGACCTATCATACGTAATCTCTGGACTTGCACCGTTCCCTCGCATATCTTCTTTCCCAACGTCCATCCAAGTCTACTTTACCTTATTTGCTACATCTACTAATACATAACCATAGCCATAGTGATTATTACAGCCCACTGAGTTTCTCGCCGGATCTTCTCAGTGGGGCGCGTTTCAGATCCGGTGGTAGATTCTGCGAAGTACTGCTCTTGCTAAGGATAGTGTTAGCAACACTCCCGGCTTGAGCCCCATGAGCTCACCTATACATCAGGTGAAAATGAAATAGCCTCTCAAGGCTATCAGCATAGGTTTAAAAAAAGTGATTATTTCAGATATTTTAAGAACACAGGCTTTTTTCTTACGACTTTTTTTATTACATTTCCAGATTAGTTTGATTCAATGAGTCAATCACCATCGACGACATTCCCTGGCCTCTATAAAAAATATAAAATTATAAAAAAATCTGTTGCATAATTGATGAAAAGCGTTTTATTTTAGATTTATCAAGATATTTTAAGAATTTCTGATAGCATACAGCAGCGTATAAAAAATCGAAACTGACCGTAGGAGGCACGATTCTTAATCACTAAAAATTTTTCTCGAAAGCTACGCTTACAACGCATCTTCAATGAGTTACTGCTTAAAATTTCAATATTATTAAATTAGAATAAATTGTAGAAGCGAAATTTATAATTCCAATAAATAATCGACGCATTTATTATAATTTGACGGTGTCTGACATAGCAACGGGGTACGATAAAATCTGCACTTAAATTCTTAAGCGGAACCTCATTAATATTCGTGAAAACCAGGCCATTCGAAAACAGGAGAGCTTCAAACAATCCTTACCTATTTTGAATGTTAAGTATCTTAATATAAACCTCTGAACAACCTCTAAGGACTGATATCGTTAAATTTAAAATATTAAATGTGGAAAATTCGACCCTAGCGTTTCAAAAATAAAGTCGTGAACGAGTTTAGTACGAAAAGAACGGGGTGATTATGTAAATAATGGTATAATGACGTCATGAAATGGTTACTCCGTTTAGGTCGGTGCGAGTGAACGATGTAATGAAAGACGAAATCCATTCCACTGAATTCTTATGAACGTAAAATAGCCTATTAATTTTGTGCAGGGTTGTGTGTTTGCATGAATAATGAAATGGTTTTCGTTATTAAGGAACATTACTCTAAAAATCGCAAACCGGTATTCACAAAAACAGTTTGTAGGACCTCACGAGAGTCCGCACGGGTAGATACCACCACTCTGCCTGTTTCTGCCGTGAAGCAGTAATGCGTTTCGGTTTGAAGGGTGGGGCAGCCGTTGTAACTATACTTGAGACCTTAGAACTTATATCTCAAGGTGGGTGGCGCATTTACGGTGTGGATTTCTATGGGCTCCAGTAACCACTTAATACCAGGTGGGCTGTGAGCTCGTCCACCCATCTAAGCAATAAAAAAAATCCAAACGTTCATACAAAGAACAGATAGAAAATGCCATCATTTGTCGCGGTCTAAAGGATAAGGCGGTCGGTGCATTTGTATCGAGCGACTTGACTGTGCGTGCCGGTGTTCAAATCTCGCAGGTAGGTACCAATTTCTCTAATGAAATATGCATCTAACAAATGTTGACGATTGACGTCCACGTTCAAGGAATAACATCTATATATATAAAAATTAATTGCTGTTTGTTAGTCTCGCTAAAACTCGAGAACGGTTGGACCGATTTGGCTAATTTTGGTCTTGAATTATTTATTTGTGGAAGTCCAGAGAAAGTTTAAAAGGTAGATAAATATGAAAATGCTCGGAATTAAATAAAAATAACAATTTTGTTTTTCCTTTGCGGACGGATTCCTTTTGTTTGTTTTAAATTTATTTTATACAAAAGTTTAGCTATTTTATTTATCTACTGAGGCACTACGAAGTCTGCCGGGTCAGCTAGTACTAACAAAAAACGAAATCTAATAATACATTTTTCGTCCTAAAGATATAACTTTTAGGTAAAGAAATTGCAGGAAGACAAGCAAAAACATAAAATATTTTTATCTGTAATTTGAACGTCTCCGCCGCCAAAACCTTTACAAATATTGAAGTTAAATTTACTGTAAATCTACTTTTATTTCTTTGTATATTAGTTTTCTTTTTATAGCGAGTTTTATTATTTTATTACTTTTTTAAATAATTTCGCATTTTCTAATAGTTCTGCGGCTTAATAATAATTTATTTTAATTGAGTACCAAGCGATGCTACAATACTGGTGTTCAAATGCCGTGTTCACGAACCACTTCCACGACCTGCTTAAAGGCAGGACATCCTCAATTATAGTTACAATAAAAAAATACCCTGATTAAGTATTACTTAGTTAGTCAGTTTAGTTAATACCCAAAATTAAATACCCTGATTAAGTTTAAGTTTAATTTTTAACATTTTCACACAATCTCTGATTAAACTGGCTGAATCTTGCCTCAATTAAATTATATATAATAGAAAAACATTGTTCTTTAAGTTAGAAAGTACATTATATAGATATGTATAGATTTATTTATAAAGAAATTATAGAACGATTTTTTTTTTTGCTTTCATTCAAGTATACGCTTGAAAGATTGGAGAAATTCAGTCACATAAAATCCCTTCAAGCCATCAGCAGCGGCCCAACCTAAACCTACACTGTGTCACATTAAATTATCCCGTTTCATCCGTCGGACACATCAGATTTACATTAAACGAAAGACGTTTATTTAAAAAAGATTAATTATAAAACCATCAGTCATCCTTGGTGATTTTATTAATTTAACGGGATCGCCGACGGGGCTATTCCGCGGCCGATGATGTGGCCCCAAACGAAGATTGATCACCTCGTTACAAACAAACTCCGGTTTTGACTGTTACCATCCTATTGTGTTATGTTTACGACGCTTACTAATGTCTTGAGGCTCCTTTAAGCGGATCTACAAGACTTTTTGATGGTATTGTGTTTGCTGTTTAAAAGGAAAAGTTTCCGAGATAAATATTCAGTACGAAAGTCTTATTGTTGAGCCCTTGTTGGGGATAAGGACGTCTATAATTTCATTTTTTTTTTTTTTTTTTTCCTACCTATGCTGATAGCCTTGAGAGGCTATTTCAGCTTCGCCCTAACGTTAGTAGGTGAGCTCGCGGGGCTCAACCGGAGAGTTGCTAACACTGACCCTAGCAAGAGCAGTGCTTCGCAGAATCTACCACCGGATCGGAAACTCGACCCACTGAGAAGATCCGGCGAGAAACTCAGTGGGCTGTGTCTATGGGTTAGTTCGCTCGTCGAACCCTTCGTCGCAAGCGACGGGTTCGACGAGGACGGTGACCGGTGCTTGTGGTGCCTAAAAGCACCGTTAATGGATCAGGAGGATCCGTAATGACGTGCTTTGGGCGACGTCGACGGTTTACCATTCGGTCTACTGGGTCGGGTATGTAATTTCCAGCGGCTACGATGAGAGGGTTCTCATGTCGTGCCGCCTTCTCAAAATGGCGCAGCGATGCCGACTGTAGATACTTACTAAGGGAGTCGAGCTCCAGGTCGTCGTGGAGATCCACATTCCTAAGGAACCAAGGCGCTCCGACGGCTATCCTGCAGAATCGTGATTGAATAACCTGAAGGGATTTCAAGTTGGTGCGGGCTGCGTGAGCGAACACTACGCTTGCATACGTCATGACGGGGCGTATACAAGTTTTGTAGAGAGTTACCTTATTACGGAGGGTCAGTTTGCTTCGACTACAAAGCATTGGATAGAGTCGTCCTAGAATAAACGCGGCGCGGTCGCGTACCGTTTTTATATGGGGACGGAATGTCATCCCTCTGTCGAGGGTGACGCCTAGATATTTGACCTTCGAGACCCACGGAATGGGCTGGCCAAAGAGAGTGATGGGACTAACGGCGGAGGTGTTTGCGCGCCTACTACGGAGTGGGATGCTCGAAGTGATGTTCGGAGGGCGACCCCTTTTGAAGAGCACCGCTGCGCTTTTCGTGGGGTTGATGTCTATTCGCCACTTCCGGAACCACTGTCCCAGGGTGGCTACTGCGATCTGGAGTCGCCGATGAAGCAGCGACATCTTCCTACACGAGTAGTAGATAGCCGTGTCATCGGCGAAGAGCGCTAGATGGGTCTCCGGAGACCGGGGTATATCATTGATATACAAACTAAATAATAACGGGGAGAGCGCGGAGCCTTGCGGGACTCCGGCGGTCAGTTGACGGGGACGAGAACGAGTTCCCTCTACTCGATATCGAAACGAACGGCTCGACAAGAAGTCTCGTATGATGAGCACGAGTCTGTCTGGCACTCCCATGTTGTACAGTTTATAAATTAAACCGTTGTGCCAGACTTTGTCGAACGCCTTCGCGATGTCGAAGAAGAGGGCGCCGGTCGGGATTTGTTTACGCCTATTTAGTCCTATCAGAATGTGCTCCGTGAGGCGGTGCACTTGTTGTACGCACGAGTGTTTTGAGCGGAATCCGAACTGTTCGTCAATGAGAATTTTGTTCGCGGTAACAAAATCCCAGAGGCGTTTCCTAAGGAGCCGTTCGTAAATTTTTCCTATCGTCGAGAGGAGACTAATCGGACGGTAACTAGAAGTTTCGTTTGTCGGTTTGCCCGGCTTATGTATACCGATAACGTCCGCTTCTTTCCACACCGCGGGAAAGATGCAGTGCGTCATAGCGGCATTTAAAATTGTAGCCAACATTGCTATCAGTTGGACTGGCAAAAATTTTAGCGCGCGGTTGTGGATGCCGTCGGAGCCGGGTGCCTTCCTAGGTTGTAGGTTGTGGATCGCGTCTCTAACTTCGTCAGTGGTAATGGGGGGTAACGCGTCCGAGGGCGGCAGGGAAGCTCTGCGCTCGACCTCCCTGTCGACTAACTCGGTGTGTTCGGGGTCCGCGTGTTGAGTGCTGGTGGTGCACTGCTCTTGCAGTGCATCGGCCAGCAGCTCAGCCTTGTCATCGTCATCGAATGCCGGTGGTTGGCCTGAAGGGCGTACGAGGGGAGGCATAGTAGCGGTAGTTTCGGATTTGAGAGTCCTAGCTAGTCGCCAGTATGCTTGGTGGGAGGGCGCGAGTTGTTCTAAATAACTATGCCAATTATCGTTACGCGCGTCGCTTAAGCGGGAGTGGACTTCGCGTTGTAGACGACGCATCCGAATCCGGTTTGAATGCGTGGGAAGACGATCGTAGGCCCGGATTGCCGCGTTCCTAACTCTTAAGAGATTCCTAAGATCGGGGGACAGTCTGATGCGGTGGAAGCTGTCCTCCACATCGACTTCTTTAGAAGATCTAATAATCGCGGAAGATATGTGATCGGTAATGATGTTTATGGATTCGACGGTGTCCTCGGGGGATAGATTCGAATCCGGGCCGTAAGGGAGGATTGGCGGAGCGGTGTCGGCTAGGCACTTGCCCAGCTTATTCCAATCCACCATGGTCCTCGTAACAGTGACTGGGTTGTGGGGGCGACCGAGCTGCATAACGACAGGTCGGTGGTCTGAGTCGAGCTCTGACATTGCTTCGATGGAACGCAAGCGCAGAGTTACGTTCCTAAGCAATGCCAGGTCTATAGTGCTCGGACGGAGCGCGATGTTATACGGATAACATGTTGGAGTTGGGGGACCGACTATTTCAAAGGTGAGGTCGTCTATAAACGCGTCGAGACGCCTACCGTTAACGTTAGTACGATGGCAGTTCCACCTAGTGTGGTGGCAATTTAAATCGCCTGCCAGGATGACGGAGTCTCCCATGCCGAACAGTGACTCGATGTCACTGCTCAGAAGGGGCTTGTCCGGGGGGAGATAAACGGATGCGATGACGATCGGCTGGTGTCCCGTCAGCGAGATACGGCACACTGACGCCTCGATATGTGAGAGCGAGGGAGTATCGAGAGGGACAACGTGCAGGGCCCGCCTATAGTAAATGGCAGTCCCGCCTTTGGAGGCGGTGAGTCTGTCATTCCTAACCATGACGTAATTCGCGACTTTCGGGTCGCGACGCGAGGGCTTCAGACAGGTTTCCTGCACTAGTAGAATATCTACAAGATTATCGCGGAGGAATTCGAAAATTTGATCGCGTTGCCGCGCGAGTCCGTTAGCATTGTAGAATGCTAACGTAAGGGAATACGGTTTTTCTCTACCTTTTTGCGCCATTGATTACCGGTAAAGATTTTTATAAAGTGCGGGACACGGACTCGTATACGTCCATGTGATCGAACGCGGCCGCGAGTCTCTGTTCGGGGGTTACCGACCTACGTATCGCGTCTGCGAACGATCGCAGACGGTCGAAGTTAACAGCGGTGACGAAGTCGCGCACGAGCGCGAAGTCGTTGACGGCAGAGGGTTGCGGGGGGCGGAACGCGGGCGCGGGGCGAGGTGCGAGCAGGGGCTGGGGCGCGGGGCGTGTCGCGAGCGGGGGCGGGGGTGCGGTTTGCGTTCCCGCCTTCGTATACGGCAGCGGCTTTTTCCACGCTGAAACCGTGGGAACTGCAGCCGGCACGAAGGCAGGTTTCGGCACTGAGGGTGCCGAAGTCTTTGGGCCGACGGTTCGCGGAGCTGGGAGGGTTGAACGCTTGCGCGGAGCCCTAGGACATCCACGGTAGTTCGCGGGGTGCCCTTGCTTAAGGCATAGGACACAGCTTGGAGGTTCGGTCGCGGTTTCCCTAACACGCGAGCAATCTAGTGTGGCGTGGTCGCCGAGGCACTTTACGCAGCGGGGGCGCGCGTGGCAATTACGAGCCGAGTGGCCGTAAAGCTGACATCGGTAGCACTGCCCGGGAGTGCCACGCTTATGGGGGGCTTCGATCGAGATCCCGGATAGGCCGCAAATTGTCGTGAGACATGCGATCTTCTTTTTGGCCTCCGGGGTGGGTTCTAACGCCACGAGTATCATATTATAGGGCTGTTTGCCCCGCCCGCTGTGCATCCGGTGCACACTAACTATCGGGAGGGCCTGAGCGGTCAGATCCTCCTTAACATAGTCTATGTCCAACTCCTTGGGGACTCCGCGTACTACTACGCGGAGCTCGCGGTCCTCCTGAAGAGCATAGGTGTGGAAACCTATGTTCTCCTTTCGGAGGTATGCTGAGAGGGCCCTATGGTCGCCCGGCGTTGCGACCTTAATCTGAATCCCATGCGCGACGTTACGCGCATGGGTGTAGTTAATTTTATTTGCCTGAAGGGCCTGGGACACGCGATTCCACGCTGTCTTCTCTTGAAGTATCAGCGGGGGCGGGGCAGCTACTTTGGGAGCGGGCGCGGGCTTGGGACGCGGCGGCGGGGTTACGCGGCGAGCGGAGTCCGACTCCGGTGTCACGACTACCTGCGGGCGGGAGGCGGTCGCGGATTTAGTTTGCTTCGTCGTGGAGCTCCGGGACTCCACGGCGCGAGTACGCTTTTTTCCGCGCGTTACGGTTTGGAACCCATCCGAAGTTCCAGGCTGAGGGCTTGACGCGGATTCGAAATCCATCTCCGATTCGGTATCGGAGCCTGAACTCGAATATAATTTCATGCATATTAAGCAATATTTCACTAACTCATTTTTGGTGGTAGGACCTCTTGTGAGTCCGCACGGGTAGGTACCACCGCCTCGCCTATTTATTAGAATTCCTTAGAACTTATATCTCAAGGTGTGTGGCGCATTTACGTTGTAGATGTCTATGGGCTCCAGTAGCACTTAACACCAGGTGGGCTGTGAGCTCGTCCACACATCTAAGCAATAAAAAAAAAAAGATTTCAAACCTCCAACCTAAAACCACTGATTCATTTTCAGTGACAGACGAGGTAGCTAAGAATCTATGATTTTATCAAAATTAGTGACGCATAAATTACACATATCACGTTTACTAAAAACATTCAAAACATGCGTTACTCTGCAGAAGTGAAGCAACAAAAAGCATCTTACGTTTGATTCGGAGCAACAAAAACACGTGAATACCGAAACACTTCCATCGGAGGAGCGTTCGAAAATCGTAAATCATTCGTTAGTGAAATACACAATCTCATTTCGGCACAAAACACGGGCTGGAGTCGGACAAAACTCGCATCATAAGCCCAGCACAAAGGTAACAATGTACATCACAGAAGGGTTCAAATACAATGAAAAGAAATAAAGCAATGACAACAATAAGGACGAGGTGTAGATGCGAGCGGTAAATCACTTTGTACTGCCACATCTTGATGATTGGCTTTGGGAATTTACGAAGACATTTTTTTTGATTAATGATATATTTTTCTAGGCTCATTTGCCTGGTTAGGTTAATTGTCAATAGCTCTGAATACTGTCTCTGTGTCGGTTGAAATCTATGACTTTGCTAAGGATGTTTGGTATAGTAAGGTCAGGGGGTGTTGTTGTTGTTGCTGTTCCAGGGTACCCCACTGGTACATAGGACCCTCACAAGTTATCTCCACGTGACCCTGTCTTGCGCTTGCTGCTTGACATCCTCCAAGTCATGCCAGCAGTCCTCATCTTGTTCTCCACGGCGCGTTGCCAAGTATGTACAGGGCGACGAGGTTATCTCCTGCCAAGCGGTTGGCACTCAAACGTAGGTCAGGGGGTGTGTAGTTCGTATCTCGTATGTGATTCCATAACATAGGACAAAATGGTAGCTTAAGGCGTTTGAGATTTGCCTATAAGCCATGTGGGCACTGCAAAATACCGGTAGAGAGTTCTCACTTGTGTACATTTTTCTTCTCTTTTAGGCGTTTCACTCTTGACAAAGTCTACAGCCATTTGTAGTGCAGGTTTGGTTGGCGCGTTTTACGATGACCCACCATCTGCCGCTGCTTGAAGTCGCTCTGCTGTATTCATTTAAGGGGCCTTCAGTTGTAGTTTTAATTTAGTCGGCTATATAATTAATTTCTGGTACAAAATAGTACAAAAAAAATTATGATATAATAATTAATAGCCAACAAATAATAGTCAACCCTCCTGGGGTTATATCTCTATCGGAACCGTTCATTGGGAGGGACTTTTCAACTCTCTCAAATTTGTATGCAGTTGGGACAACGTCCCTAGCGCCGAATATAGGCAGAGGTTCCAACTCCATACAAATTTGAGTTAACTTTTACGGTATCGAGAACGTTTAAAAACTGGCGCTAAGCACACAGGTCAATGTTATCATATGATTTTTTTCTTGTCTAAAAATTCGAAGCTCTATTGTCAAATCACTGGTTCAAAGTCAACCATTTTTTTTTTATCATCTCTATGAGATTACGAGCAGAAACGCGTAGCTGGTTCGTAGCAGAAATAGGTAGCATAGTGTACCAACAAAATATCTTGACAAAATATTTTCTTGACTGGTGGTAAGATCTCTTGTGAGTCCACACGGGTAGGTACCACCACCCAGCCTATTTCTGCCGTGGAGCAGCAATGCGTTTCGGTTTGAAGGGTGGAGCAGCTGTTGTAACTATACTGAGACCTTAGAACTTATATCTCAAGGTAGGTGGCGCATTTACGTTGTACATATCTATGGGCTCCAGTAACCACTTAACACCAGGTGGGGTGTGAGCTCGTCTACCCATCTAAGCAATAAAAAAATATACATATGGAAATATAATTATTAAATTTACTAAAATTATCCTATTTACGCGAATCCATAAGCGTCTAACCCGTTCATCCGCGGACAGCAAAACAAAGCCCCTAGTTTATCCCCAGTAAGAAATTACTCGCGTATCCTACTTAGTGTTGACTTGCTTTGTGTTCTATTGTATGGCGTGAGTGTCTTTTTGGGCCCGTAAAACGTAAGATGACATCTCATAATTCACGATTATAGCACTTTGTCTTTTGTATGGTGTTTGTTGTACGATATAATATCCGCGATAACTCGGATAGTGAACGGGAGAATTAGTTCATAAAAATGTGTGTCTGTGACATTGATGTCGGATGACACATTAAATGGGATATAAGTTATTTTATTGAGTCTTGTATAGATATTTGAAAAATGAAAGGATAGAATTAATAAAGAAAGAGATCCTCTTTTTGTCCGCACGATCCGCACGGGTAGGTACCGACACCTTGCCTATTTCTTCCGTAAAGCAGTAATGCGATTCGGTTTGATGGGCGGGGCAACCGTTGAACTATACTGAGACCTTAGAACTTATATCTCAAGGTGGGTGGCGCATTTACGTTGTAGATGTCTATGGGCTCTAGTAACCACTTAACACCAGGTGGGCTGTGAGCTGGTCCACCCATCAAAGCAATAAAAAAATAAAATTCGTGGCGGCTTAGAGCGACGGCTACCCAAGAAGTCCATGTATAACGTAACCTAAAAGTTAAGACCCTCGGTGCATTAGTATGTAGCAATATAAGCGTGTGGATGTTCGAATCTCGCAGGTAGGTCCGATTTTTCTGATGAAATATGTCGTTCACAAATGTTCACAAATGATTCCCAGGGTGAAAGGTAAGACCTGCCTCTTTCTGCCGTGAAGCAGCAATGAGTTTCGGTTTGAAGAGCGGTGTAGCCATTGTGCCAACAAAGCCAAAAAAGTCATGTTTCAAGTTGGAGGGCGATATTAGCGCGATTCATGTCTATTGGCTTCGCTGACCGCTCATCACCAATGAATCATCATCAATGAACAAGAAATTAAAAAAGTAAAATAAATAACTAACAGGGCATTGGAAAACCAACATTCATTTACGACCAATAAAAATCGATTCCCAACGAGAAATGACGTCATGATAGGCAGACGGTCGCAGAACTGAAAAGAAAATTGACGGGACCAAACCTGAAAACCGCTCAGTTGAATAAGGGCCTAAGTAAAATTAATCCACCTGATAAGATTTTCGACTCCTCAGTTTCCCATAACAAATAGAAGCGCAAATTCTCTGGAAAATTAAAACCATCTCGATTCAGGCAACGATTTTATGAAAGCAAAATTAATAGCTTCAACTTTCGAGGGTTTAATACTACGTATAAAACAGGCTTAGAAAACGAGGTTAGGTATAACGGAGATTAATTGTTGTTGCCGTTGCTAATTGATTTTTGATTAGACGTCCTCTGAATGGAATGTAATATTTTACTTTGCAAATTATTTTCTTCCGTAGTCATTGAGATAATTGAAGTCGTCGTGGCCTAAAAGATAAGACGTCCGGTGCATTCTTGTTGAGCGATGCACCGGTGTTCGAATCTCAGGCGGGTACCAATTTTACTAATGAAAAACGTACTCAACAAATATTCACGATTGACTTTCATGGTGAAGGAATAACATCGTGTAATAAAAATCAAACCCGTAAAATTATAATTTGCGTAATTACTGGTGGTAGGACCTCTTGTGAGTCCGCACGGGTAGGTACCACCACCCTGCCTATTTCTGCCGTGAAGCAGTAATGCGTTTCGGTTTGAAGGGTGGGGCAGCCGTTGTAACTATACTTGAGACCTTAGAACTTATATCTCTAGGTGGGTGGTGCATTTACGTTTAAACATTATCTGGGTGGCGATCCAGTTGATCATTCTGAATATCTGTGGGAAGACCGACATTCATGAGTGCATTGCAGCCGAGAAAATATTTTGATAAACAGATAACTGGTGTAAGTCTTAATACAGTTATTACAAGCCTTATGTTATATTACAAACACACTCCAAGCCTACAGGTTATTTATAAATGTTTCTTCTTCACGTAAGCTGTTGAAGTATTCTGACGATTAATACGTAGGTAAAAAAGTGATTAGCATTGTTAATGATTTAATTAACTGTTGAGATTGAAACACTTCGTTGTGCGTCAATAAATACTAATAAAATATGTTGTTTGGTGAGCTCTTAAAGTTTACGATCATATAATGCAATCATTTCTCTCTCTCTATTTCTTCCTCTCTCTCTCTTTCTTTCTCTCTCTATTTATCTTTATCTTTACTGAGAATTCCAGGACTAGAGTAAATCTTAGTAAAATTTAAAATTCTCCTCCACTATGTTCCGTACTATCTATCTATTAAAGTGTTAAGTCATTAAGGTAAATGCTTTAACGCTGACAAAACGGAAGCGTTTAATGTCTCTCCCCTGAATAAAGCACTTTTGTGCTGAAAGGACTCTGGCGTCCTGAATAACTGAATAGATTCGTGTCGTGATCATATAAGATAGAGTGCTTTTAGTAAGATTAAGGTTGCACATAATGATAATTAGCGGTCCTGATCAGTTGGAATCGGCATGGGCACAGCGAAACGTTGGAGCATCGAGCTTCTGAATCAGCTTTTGTTAGTTGTTTTCATCATGCTTTTATTATGATAGCTTTGCCTATTTATCTACGTAGCTCCAATACGTTGCGATTAGCTTAAAATTTTCTACATAAATCAAGAAATGATGGCAGTACAGTAATTTTATTACTGCATCTACTACTCTGACCAAGTTCACGAAGATGAAAATATGATTTATTCGCTTTTTTGTTCGTTTTGCCCTGACAGCATATTTTAAAATTACTCTTATTTAATTACCCTGATTGCTCGTCAATCGCTGCTCATCCTGTTGAATGACATAGGTAGCATACGTAAATGCTAAGTATAGTGTAGTAGTAGTAAGTATAGTGATAAGATATGCAAAAATGGCACATAGTATTACGATTCGATTGCCTTATTCTTTTTATGTAGACGGGAGACTTTTAGATTCGAATATACATAAATAGAAAAAAAAAACAAAATGTGTGCAATTCACACGTGGTAGAAGTGAAACCTTCCAAAATTAAAATACAATTATCCTAAACGTCTTAAGTATATGTAAAATTTTGTCATTAGTAAATAATTGTAAGGTAGCGCCCTCTGTGAATTGATATTTTAATTTCATGTATAATCCTAAATTAAAATTCACTACAAGAGCTTTCATACACACGTTAGTATTAAAAAATCTCACAGATGGCGCTGTATTAAATAGTATGTATATTTCTGTCTCATTCTTTGCTGGCTTCATCCTACACATTTTTGTATTTGTGTCTCTTACCTGTCGTTTTTTCCGTTGCATCCGGTTTGAAATCACAACGATTCTAAAGAAGTTTTCACTTCAACAAGAAAAAACCAGTCCGATTATCTAATAATCAATCGGGCTTTCCGTTGTGAGCTGTTGAAATACCCACCGCAACTGTAAATGAGATTTCGATCTCCACAGGTGGGCGGCGTCATACGAGACCTGTTTACCGACTATTGTGGGCCATCAATGGTTAGTCGATCACGCCAACTCCCAGAACGCAAGCTCCGGCGTGATTTTCAGTCAAACTTTCACTATGTATCCTGCGTTCTTCACGAATAGACGTTTTCTCAAAAGACGACTCGTTAGAGCATGGGTTACCATACTAAGCCTTCAGTGTTAACCAATAATCACATGCTTCATTTTCATTTAGATATTAATGAATAATCCTATACGATATACAAATAGATACTTTTCAATTCACTGTTCACACTCTTACTGGTGGTAGGACCTCTTGTGAGTTCGCGCGGGTTGGTACCACCACCCTGCCTATTTCTGCCGTGAAGTAGTAATGCGTTTCGGTTTGAAGGGTGGGGCAGCCGTTGTAACTATACTGAGACCTTAGAACTTATAATATCTCGAGGTGGGTGGCGCATTTACGTCGTTGATGTCTATGGGCTCCAGTAACCACTTAACACCAGGTAGGCGGTGAGCTCGTCCACCTATCTGAGCAAAAAAAAAAACATATTTTCAGAAGTGCCATTTATTTTTTATTTCGCGTAAATAGATACAAAACTAGCAGCTACACAGCAAACCAATCAACAAATTTCGTAATACTATTTACTAGGTAAGCTTCGATGCTCGTTTTAGGGCTATAGTGCGTTAGATTGACACATTCTTCTAAAATTACATTATAAAGCACAACCTTGTCTCTGCGACTGACCATATTTATTACCTAAATAAACTATGTTTTTGTAATGTTTTTCATGTACATTATATTTGAGATTCTAGTACCTGGGCAATGTACCGATTTGTTGCAGCTCTAAAACGTAACTGAAAGTTACAAGATATTATCCGTTAGTGACGATCATCAAACTTATTTTTAATTAATCTACTGCTTTCAAATGCAATTTCATGGGTCAGAAAGCGAATGGGAGGTAAATGTTTAGTATTTTTTTGTTTCAAAATTAAAACCGTCTCTAAGTTCCAAAGAAGCCTAATAACTGGCTTTGGGTTATGCCAAACATCAAAAAAATTACGTAGTTTCCAAAAATTTGCCTTTAGAAAATACAAATAAAAATTAAATTGCATACACCTCCGAGGCTTTACACGAATACGTGCCGATATGAATATTATGTTAAGTGATTTCGTGATACTTGGCAAGAATTCACAAATAGGTTCCACTATGAATTACCTATCTTAATGTAAATTTATCTTATTTTGAAGTAGTCGGGGCCTAAAGGATAAGACGTCCGGTGCATTCATATGTAGCGATGCACTACATGCATTGCGGTTCGAATCCCGCAGGCAGGTAGCAATTACATCGTCTCAAGCTTTTTCGTCTGTGTGTTGCATGTCGCGTGACGGTCGGCCGCGGAGTAGAGATAAAGTGAAAGGCGCTCGTCAGAGCAGCCAAGGCCAATATGGCGGCGCCTATAGTTCGCAGCAGCTGACCGTGTAGTATATAGACTATTACTCATTTGTGCCAGTGCTCCACCCTATTTTGTTTGTTTTTGTCAGTGTTTAATGTAAATGTTGTTTGTCAGAGTTAAATGTCGATAATGTGAAAAATAGTTTCACTTTTACCGTGGTTTCATAAAACCACACAATCCTTTTTTTATCATTCTTCAATTGAGACTTCGATTCATGTTTTAAGTGAAGAGGCTGCGTTACCGTTCCGATCATCTATCGATAGGTGGTTCACACAAATTTACTGTCAGAAAACAGCCATCGCAAATCATTTATATGAAATTCTGTTTACATGTATCCTACAGGCTGAAATGTATCTTCTTATCTCATTTTATCCCGGATGCCGCTTGGCAGTGAAGCAAGGGAACATGACACGAGTGGCCGCACCATATATTACTGGCACTGACAGCTCTCAAGCTAGGAGGATGCGTTAGTGAATTAGCTGGATACAGTTGGAACGTTAACTGAATCCTGGGAACGAATCTTATTAAAATGTAATTTCTTAATGAGACTTCGCTTAGTATATTTCATAATTATTTTGTTGAGAACGAAGCATATAATTCCGATATCTTTTCACACTAGATGTGCCCCAAATGTATTTGTGAGGTGTGTAATTCTTAAAATAATTGCTTGTATTAAAACCCATCGACTGCTCTGTTTCTGCCAACAGTTATCTCGGTTCGTTGCACTGTTACTCTGTAAAAAAAAGTAAAAGCCACAGCAGTATTCAATAATATAACATAAATTATTACATTTTCGAAGATCATACGTATTGTTAAAGCTAAATAAAGTAGACCCTCAAATCATCCAAGGAATCTTATTAATAAAGTTTTCTACACGAAAGTATATGTAATGGTTGTTTTGTCACAATTTCATATTCTTTTAAGGCTTTTGCGAGTTAATTCGTTTATAAATCTTCTCTATACCGTTCACTGTAATTTTGCAAATGTCGATGAGCCGACAAAGGTTACGCTTTAACTGGTGTTGGTAGTTCGCGAAGTCAAAGAGATCATTCGAACATGAGGTCATAATCTCAATTGGGATGTAACTATTATTCTAGTCTCGCTACTGGAGAGCAATATTATTGCTCAGTCACTCTGTTCAGATGACGACATATCGCCAGATACCCTAGGTAAGAAAGCAGAGACGAATTAGTTTACATATGATAATAATTTTAATATAAGATCCACCTGCCTTAAGCTTAAAGACGAAATTATTTCGTTATTTACATTCAGTAACTTCAGATAAAATTGAAAAAAATACTATTATGCGCGGTTTGAGACTAATCGCATTGCTGTTGTGTAGGGGAAAATATTGCGGCTTTAGATCCATCGATTTTTTGAACTAGACCACACATATACCTAAACTAGGACCGTAACAAAAACATTCTCGAATTAATTCAAAGGCAACTTCCAATTTCAAATACAGACAGCGGTTCATCTGGAGAACGCGTTAATCTCGGAGGCCACGCCTTCCTCGGGACGCTTGCCGTTCCATCAATCAGGACGCACAACGTACTAATCAGCTGTGCTCGTGTGACGTCACCGAATTCCATTTACAAATCGCACTGTGACAGTTCATTAATCGTCATCTGCAACGGAATAGGGTTTGACATTTGCGATCCGAAATTCGCGAGATGAATTTGTTCTGCTAATTATGATTGGTAAAGCTTGATGGTTACATTGTATCTTCTGCTAAAGCTCAAACAACCTGTCATTAACATCCTCAATACATTTCGCTAAGAGCTACCTAATTCTCTGTGTTTGTGATTATGTTGTGACGTCAAATGATATTATAATACATTAAAACATCCTGATGGCGATTTTGTGAGTACTCAAGGGTAACAATAACCTAACACGTTTTCCAGCTAATTGTAAAATCGATGTTCAACATCTCAAGGTGTGTGGCGCATTTAAGTCGTAGATGTCTATGGGTTCCAGTAACCACTTAACACCAGGTGTGCCGCGAGCTCGTCCGCCCATCTATATAAGCATTAAAAAAAAGCGCCTTAAAAAATTTAAATAATAATAAAACTATTCAAGTGTAAAGAATTGAGAAATAGTTTCGTAGTCCCAGACGCTTAAAGGATTAGATGAGTGTTTTTGAAATACAGTAATGTTACTGTACTTTTGATCAAATCACGCAATTATTCTGAACAAATCGTTTAAAATACTTGTAGAAATTCCACGACTAACTTTCTGTAATAGAGGTTTTCACCTTTATGGATGTGGCAGCTGCTACACAACATAATTGAGACTTCTGTCTCGTGTCTCAAGGATGTTGGCACCACTCGACGTGGTCGGTGAGCTGATACAACCAAACGGGCAACTAAAGCTAAATACGATACTAAGTGTTCCGATCCGGTGGTAGATTCAGCGAAGCACTGCTCTTGCTAGGGCTAGTGTTAGCAAATTCTCTCAGGTTGAACCAGAGAGCTCGCCTACCCGTTAGTGTAGCTGAAATAGGCTCTTAAGTTACCAGCGAATAGGTAGTGGGAAAAATACTAAGTACTGTAAGTAATGTAAATACAGCACTACGTAATGACGTCACGCGAACAAGACAGTGAAATGTAAGACGCAAGAGCTTCGATCGCCTTATGATAAGTTACAATTGTTTATCCATTCAGCAAAAGACAAACAAATTAATCTCCATCTAATATTAGTGTTGTGGGGAAGGGACATTGTCAATACAATATCGATACTTTTAAATTTTTATCGACGACTTATCCCGAACTTATTTATCCAATAAGTATCACTAGTGCTAGGACCTCTTGTGAGTCCGAACGTGGGTACAATCATTTCCTTTTTTTCTTTTTTTTTATTGTTTTTGTCTCTAACATAACTCACAATAAGACATCCTACCACCAGTAATTACGCAAATTATAATTTTGCGGGCTTGATTTTTATCACACGATGCTATTTCTTCACCGTGGAAGTCAATCGTGAACATTTGTTAAGTTCGTATTTCATTAGAGAAATTGGTACCCGCCTGCAGGATTCGAGCATCGTTGCATCGATTGATACGAATGAACCGGGCGACTTGTCCTTTAGGCCATAACGACTTCAAGAACGCGTGCTCATATTAATACGCCTTTAAAAGTATTTTCTTCAATAACAAATAGCAGTTGTAGGAGCTTCTCTCACACAATTCGTGGCGTGCAGCCGAATAGCTAAGAATCCGAATTGGTAACATACGAACTCTGAAATTGCAGTTTAATCTTCAAAATGGGAGCTCGTAGTCTCGCGTTTCGTTTTTTGCTTTCGTTTCGCGACAAAGGAACCTAGTCCAATCGAGGAAATGCAAGCGATTCTTCTCGCAATATTAGACATTAAGTTCCTGGTTATTGATTGTTATTCGCTATGTATTCTTATTTAGATAAATAGCTTCACGTATCATGTTTATTATTTTTCATATTAGCAAGCTCAAGTGGCTGTGGGCAGGCCTAATAGCGCGAAGATCGGATGGCCGATGGGGCAGACAGATCCTCGAGTGGAGACCAAGTACTGGCAAACGCAGTGCGGGACGGCCACCTACCAGATGGACCGACGACCTGGTGAAAATTGTTGGGTCACGTTGGATGCAGGTGGCAACGGACCGGCCGCACTGGACATCAGTTGGAGAGGCCTATGTTCAGCAGTTAACAGTAGACAGGCTGAGATGAAATGAAATGTAATGATTATTTTTAATAGGTTATGTGACAGTGCGTAAAGCAAATATTATAGAAAATATATCATGGTTTTCTTCAGATAATGTCTTCTAAGTAAAAAAAATGGTGCGCATGCAACTTGGTGGACGTGAAATAACTGAAACTTCTTTTGCGGTATTTAGTGCTGTGGTTTTCTACATTACTCATCCTTAAATAAATTTCTCTTCTAATAGGGAATGCTGTGTATAAGAGAAATGACTTAGTTCGCTTTGCCCTTTCCCGAGTCGAGTGGTTCGCGAGACACTCTGTCTATTTTCTCACTCTCGCTCTTCCTAAATTGTATCTTTTCTCTCTAGCCGTAACAAATCTGTCGCGAGTTAAATTTTACTCTTAATGCGCCTCAAGAAGTTTCACCTCAAAAATGGCTATGAACAAGTTGGACACCAATAGAAGGCTGACCTACTGTGAGATTCATTCGGGCTTAAACAAAGACATTTAATACTCTAGGATTTAATACGCAGGAGCAAATCACCGTTATCGCTCTAGACACGTCCTTACGGGTCCATCAGATCCAATAACTCTTGCATTAGACGTCTTCAGCTCTAACACTAGGAGCAGGCTTAGGGATCCCGGTAACCGTACTAGTCGAACTCGGCAAATTGTTCGACGTGCAACCTAACCCATGCATCAGCCCGCTGAATTTCTCGCTGGATCTTCTCAGCGGGTCGCGATTCCGATCTGGTATTAGAATCATTCGCGAAGCAGCTACTCTTGAGATGTTAGGTCTCCTTCGGAGGCGCTCGGGTCGTTGTCAGCCAATCTCACCCCTCCTGGCTGAGCCTTGCTCGCCCACCTGTCTGGTGAAACTGGAAAGGCCCCCGGGCCACCAGTAATACTTCAATCATAAAATAAAGCATATACTTTGCGGTACCGTCGGTTTCATCTAGCTGGTGTGATGGACTGATGTCAGTAACGTCTTTTGGTATGAAGGACGACTGCAACTACAAGTTTTTTTTTTTTTTTTTTAAGAGATTTTATGACCTGGTAACTAAGACCTTTAAGTCATGTCTCATTTTACTTTATTTTCTTAATTTTATGAAAAATGATAATATGGAGTGAAACGAAATGAAGATGATTAGTTTGAGACATTAATCAACTGGGATGAAATTTAATGAAATGAGATGATATGGGATGAAATATAATCGCAGTAAAATGGTGGTCATTTACTGAGATTTTTTCAGTGGACTTTTTGGAGGAACCCGAGAAGTTACGTCCAGCAGCTTTGTTTCATTTTCCCACATTTGTGCACTTTCACAGATATTAAACAGTTAATAAACCACCATTATTACACATTTAAACCTGAAGAAACACTAAATAGACAAAATAAAACAAATCACACAACTTCACTCCTCGCGTTTCCGCCAAAAAGTCGCAACTACAAGTTTCGAATATGATGTTGCCATTGTAATGTCTCTATTAACCACACAATACCGGATAAGCCGTGACCTCGTCTGACCTATCTAAAATCTACAACCAGACAGCCTGCTAGTGTAATATTAAGCTCTGAAATATCGTATTGTTTCGAGTTCGTTCACCTCTCTAGCATACCCGGGATTAATGATACTAATACAGAACACCAAATAAGATGTACTGCGTACACGAAGGAGCAAATGTTTCATTATATTTAGTGTTATCATTCCTAAACTGCAGGCATAATATCGGAGGATACGTAGTATTTTCCAAGTTTAAAAAATATTTGTTGCGAAACAACACTTCTTTGAATAATTTCTGTAGACGTTAGCATCAAGAACATAAGAAAAAGGTAACATTAATGTGATAAAAGATAATTTTAATTAAAAAGAGAACGGGCGTTAATTAAATAAGACATAAATTGTGATTTTAATTTGTTTAGGTTCTTCTTTTTATTATTTTAAAGCTCGTATTATTCATTGGTATTCGTTTTAAGAACTATTGACGTCATTAGTGACAAAAGCTAGGTCACTGAGTTTCTCGCCGGACCTTCTCAGCGGGTCGCGTTTCCGATCCGGTGATAGATTTTGCGAAGTGTTGCTCTTACTGGAGCCAGCGTTAGTAAAGCAGCAGCTCCTGGTTAGAGCCCCGTGAGCGCACCTACACGTCAAAGAGAAGCTGAATTAGCCTTTCAAGGCTATCAAAATAGGCAGGGAAAAAAAACATGACAAAAAAGTGTATCCGTTGCCTCAAAAAATTTTAACATGTAACTCGGTATTCCTTTCATCCTTTGTGTAAATATTACCCGATCATTAAACAAATTACATTTATCCCAACTAAATTGTCTCTTAAAACTCGTTCAGATTTTAATACACTGCATTAATGTAGATATAAAACGAGTCTTGTAATGACCACGTGCGTGTTTTGAGTTGAAATTAAAAAAGATTTTAATTTATCGATAATTTATCTCTGGCTCAATGGTCCAACCTGAGAGAATTTCCTAGCAATAAATAGGTTGTGTAACTCGTAAATCCAATCCGAAAATGTATTTGTATAATAACTGGTGGTAGCACGGCTAGGTTAACGCGTTTCGGTTTGAAGGATGGGAAACCGTTGTACTGTAAAAACTGATACCTTACTACATTTGTCTCGAGGTGGGTAGCGGCATTTACGTTATAGATTTCTATCTCCGGTTCTAGCTCCTCTATCCAGCTATCTAGCTCCGGTTAAGCGCTTAACACCAGATGTGAGCTCGTCCACCCATCTAAGCAATGAAAAAAAGCGAGAGCAGTGCCTCGCAAAACCTACGACCGGATCGGAATCGCGATATACAGAAAAGATCTAACGAGAAACTCAGTTTACTCGTAGAGCGCTAAGTCATCAATGTCGAATAATAAACGCTTTTTGGCATGTAGTACGTATTTCCAAAATTTTATCCGGTCATGTGAGTTTGATGTTACTACTTATTTTATATTGTCATTATCTGGATACCACAAAATAAGCCGTTAATAAAGGAATTACTTAGAATAGCTAAAGAATCGATGTTATAGGCTATTAATGTTCGTGGTCGCTGTTAAATTGGGTCATACACCCACTGGACTGGAATTTTTGTTCCATACATACAGCCTTTCGCTATGGAAGCGGCATTTGGAATTATCATGTTATTTGATGCGTACACCGTATTATTACGAGGCAAAAAAAGACAATGCCGTTGCCATTTTTGTATACGACTTAATTGCCTCTAAATATAGAACGTACGGCTTTTAGAAAACACAACTTTTTCGCGACAGAAAATACGTACATAGACTAAAAATATGTTGTAGCAACACTAATTGAGCAATTACAATTCCGCGATATTATACATCATGGTTTTATTCTTGAGTTCTTCTTGGTTAATCAATGTGAGGATTAAGCTACAGAGCATATTCTTTGTTATTTAAACATGTATAATTGTTTTGCATTACATATTTACCGCTACTGATCCTCATAATTGAATCTCGCTAAATTATGTTGATTTAGCTTGTTTAAGTTAAAAGAAGAATATGAAGATACAATTTTCCATTTCACTGATTATAATAAAAATTTTGTTTACTTTCAAAAGAATATTTTATCCTGTCAACTATGAACATCGAGGAAGTCATTTATAATAGTAATCTTGTTTACGCGGATACAAAATAAATGATTTCGTTAAGACAAAGGGCCTGTTAATGCGAAGACGTTCTTCGTATTAAAAGGAGCAGACAAACACACGCGTGAAATATTGTTATAGCGTTCCTGAGACACGGTCATACCGTAAGCGGGCTAAAGATGAAGATACTGCTAGAAGCATATCTGGAAGAATATCTTCGGAAAATAAACACGTGCTACATTTTCTTCTGTGTATCAAACGGAAGTTTTTAATCAGGCCTTTTGAAGTCGTCGTGGCCTAACGGATAAGACGTCCGAAGTATTCGTGTTGACCGATGCACCGGTGTTCGAATCTCAGGCGGATACCAATTTTTCTAATGAAATACGTACTCAACAAATGTTCACGATTGACATCCACGGTGAAAGAATAACATCGTGTAATAAAAATGAAAACCGCAAAATTATAATTTGCGTAATTACTGGTGTTAGGACCTCGTGTGAGTCCGCGCGAGTGGGTGCCACCACCCTGCCTATTTCTGCCGTGACGCAGTAATTAATGCGTTTCGGTTTGAAGGGTGGGGCAGCCGTTGTAACTATACTTGAGACTTTAGAACTTATATCTCAAGATGGGTGGCGCATTTACGTTGTAGATGTCTATGGGCTCCAGTAACCACTTAACACCAGGTGGGCTGTGAGCTCGTCCACCCAACTAAGCAATAAAAAAAAGCCTGAATCATTACTTGGCTTTGATAAGGACTCCCAATTTGTGGCGGCGAATTTAGATATGGCTAATTTGATACTTAGAGCCGTTCCATCAAAATATTGGAACACCAGTTTCGTTTTAGATGAGTAAAATAATATTCTGGCCTAGGGTCGTTGAATGTGACTGTAGATGTTATGATCCATGCACCAGTTGGTTCTGTAGACAAACCATAAGACCAAGTACATTTTTTTTTCTTTCATAAAATGAATATATAAATATGCAGAGAAATGTTTTGTGGATTGAAGAAAGAGAGACATCATCTCACCATCATCATCTCATGAGAGACTGATCTTGCAGACGAAATTCAATAGAAAATCTTAAACTTGAAGCAAGTCATAATTTCTTCTTCAATTATTAAATTCGTCTTCAACCCTTGTCCACCCAATGCTGGGTATAGATCTCTTCCAATTCATTCCATTCTTTTCGGTCTATTGCCCTTTGCATCCATTCCCTATCAGCTATTTTGACTATATATAAATTTAAACGGTTAACATAACTTATTGTCTCCCAATTAAGACATGACTTTGAAACATTAATTATCTATCTTTTTGACTCTTTTTCCTTCTCAAACATAAATTATACAGCATCATTAAGATTCATTAATGCAGTTGTTAATCACTTAAATTTATTAAACGCTTGCATCAAGACCCTGTTTCAAATAATACGAACAAAATTGCGCCAAGAGCTCAAACGTAGCGGAATTGAGACAGATTTCAAGAAGTGAAATCATTTAAGGCACAACTCGACTGCGGAAATCCGTCATACAGTTGGGTACAGATGTCTCGCAAAAGTATAATTAGATTTCGAGGGTCCCTCGCCTTTTTCTGAAACGTTCGAAATTCAAAGAGAATTTGTGCTCGAATGTACATGTTTGTTGGGTTTTTTGATCCTTCCCCAGTTTTCCCATTTAGGTACAGTGAAAACGTTTGTTTGCGATTCCTTTTGAATAGTGAATATTTTTCGTTTTCAATGTCCAATATTGATGTCAGAAGATTTTACATTAACAGTTAGCTATAGAAGATGTGAGTGGACAATTTGGTTCATCCAGCTGTATTATTTATTTATAATGTAGTGACTAGTTGAAAGTAGTAACTGGAACGCATAAAAATCACTACAATAATGCCGTCACCCACTTTGAGATCTGTGTATGATCAAGAGATCAAAAAAGTCAAAATCTCAATAAAATAGTTTAATGTCTATTCTAAAATTCAAACCAGAATAAACTATACAATATAGATCGCCATCTGTCAGTTAGGTACCTTCTCCTTGACTTTGGATAGGAAAGGCAGCACACACTGATGAGTCTACGGTCTTTAAAAGTTTCAGGTGGTTGACCTTCGGAATCGGGCTTCGCTACTGAGCAGGAAACGTATTTGTATCAATAGACTTATTGATAATATTAGTAATCGCCCTTTAGTGTTGAAGATTGAGCTACGGAGGGACCTGATTATCTTTTATGTAAATCAATTTCATACTACCGTATCTCATGATACATCCCCGGTCGAAGTGTTCTCACCTTAATTCTAAACTAACTACAGCTCTATCTGTGACAAGTTCATCTAACATAACGCTTGGTGAATCTGCATGCTTAGCATCATTGTTCACTTCTATATTAAAATTATGATGTGTTCTGGCTTTTAGGACTAACTTCGACATGCTTACTACCATACATAATAAATAACTTACAACTATACCCACTTAAAACAAAATATCGAAAGAGTATGATTAAAAGTGATCTTAGAGAGATTAAAACGTTCGCCTATGCCTATTCTAATGTTCAAATTCGACGGTAAACTTAACTATAAAATATGTACCCTCTTTATGATCTGCGATAGGCACAAAATACTCAAACAAAGGATAGGATCAAAATAAAAACACTCTAAACGTTCCATATTTTTAAAGATAAGCTATCAAAGATCTGCATACTACCCTAAAAATGCTTATAAGACGTAAAAAGCTTCCAAAGAATACACCTCGTTTGGCATCAATCATCCCAAACGGTATAAGTGCGAAAAATAATAAAAGCACTAAAACAAAGGGCCCAAGATTCGTTTCTCCTAATTTCCTCCTCGCATTAGGGCAGGAGGCTTGTCAGAAGGAAAATATCAAGTGTTATTTTCTCCGCGGCATATTCTTCGAAATGGCTTAGTAAGGAATGTCTAATTTTTCTCGTAGCCCGGTTATGTCAGTTGATTTTTTTTCTACGTTCACGCTGACAAACTGCAAACATATTTGAAATACTGCATGCTTTTATTACCTAAAAAGTAAGGAAAGTGGCCATCATAAGTGAACTAAACTCAATTTACTCAGTTCGGAGGTCAGCGCCAGAGAGTTCTCCACTTCAGATGCGAATTTTGATCGTCTCTCTTGCAACACACTCCCAAAGAAATTCTAATGGCCGAAATATCACACATTCGCCGTGTTATCATCCGTATAGCAATCTATGCCACATTCCTGATCCTGCAGACCGAATGGTAAACAGTCGACGTCGCCCAAAACACGTCATTACGGATCCTCTCGATCCACTAACGATACCTCAAGCGGCGGTCATCGTTCTCCTCGAACCCGTTGCTTGCGACGAAGGGCTCGGCGAGTAAACCGACCTACAGACACAGCTCACTGAGTTTCTCGCTGGATCATCTCAGTGGGTCGCGTTTCGGATCCGGTGGTAGATTCTGCGAAACACTGCTCTTGCTGGAGTCAGTGTTAGCAACTTCGCCAGGTTTGAGCTCCGTGAGCTCACCTACTCCCTGATATAGCCTCTCCAGGCTATCCGCATAGGTAGGGAAAAAAATCCAAGCCATCAATAAATATCATGTCATTAATGTATAGGATAAAAACCGCACAAGTTTCTATCAATAGCATTCAGATTATCAATCTATCCAACAAGGCCGGAAGCTTGGAGGAAAATCTCTTCCAACTTATCACAACAGTTTAATAATTTAAATAGACTTACAAATCTCGTAATGAAATTGGATATAAACCAACGTTAGCCTCGTGAAGAGACCTTCAGACAATTCCGCGCAGCAAAATACACTCTGGGAAGTGATCTTGTTAATTTCCTTCTTGACATTTGGTCGGCTTTCAAGATCTTTTACATTTTAGCCTAAAATAAAAAGGAAAGGTAAAATAACAGGAAAAATGTGTTCCTTCGTAGTGCTAATTTTAAGCTGATGTTTTCCTTCGTGTGTTGCAGGAAAAGTCTGATAATAGTCTTAATTCAGTTTTTGGTCAAAAAAAAATTTTGCGTTTTAATTAAATAATCTCGGAGTTCAGTTAATGTTATGCGCATGTACAGTGAAATAAAAAATAATAGTAAAAAAAACAAATTGAAACCGTAAAAATAGTTTTAATCCCTTTTTGTTTTTTATTGCTTAGATGGGTGGACAAGCTCACAGCCCACCCGGTGTTAAGTGGTTGCTTGAGCCTAATGTCTCTCAGTATAGTGACAACTGCTGCCCCACCCTTCAAACCGAAACGCATTACTGCTTCACGGCAGAAATAGGCAGGATGGTGGTACCTACCCGTGCGGACTCATAAGAGGTTCTACCACCAGTGATTACGCAAATTATAATTTTGCGGTCATGATTTTTATTACACGCTGTTATTCTTTTACCGTGGAAGTCAATCGAGACCATTTAATTTTGTCAAGTTTGTACGTATTTCATTAGAAAAAATGGTACTTGCCAGCGGGACTCGAACACCGGTGCGTCGCTAGATACGAATGCACCGGACGTCTTATCCTTTAGGCTACAACTATTTCAGTTGCAAAAATGTCGCATATACCAAATAAGCCTTTCACCCCACGATATGACATTGTATATTGGCCATTTCACATCGAAGACAGAAAAAAATCTTACAATTAATACAAGTTTCTATAATAATTTTTCATCAATCTTTGAAAACTACAATTTTTTCATCAAAATGTAAAAGATTTACGCGGAAAACATTTCCAATCGTAAACCCTTATCTTGCACCAGTTACCCATAACCAGTCCATCAGCGAAGGCTCACACAGAACTCTCTGATTCATGGACACTTTGCAACACTTTTCGTCTTTCAAGGACTATTTGAAGCACACAAAAGCAGATATTATTTTCTGCGGTACAAAGTTTATATTCCCGCGCCTATTTTATGGAAATTATGCCTGTCTGTGGCGCCATACAATAACGTTTATGGCGAACACCAAATGTAAATATGAGAATAACTGTTTCGGTATCTTTTATATAAGTCTATATTTTGTTTGTTTATTTTTCTCTGTTAGATTTTGAATCATCACTTTATTGGTATAAGGGAATTTGTATAAAGAATCACTCTTTCGGGTTTATCAAAGTTAGAAATAAGTTGTTTTTGTTAGTTTTGAGTTGCGAATTCGTAAGAGTAGGGTCTCTTACGATTGGAATACCTTAGATGTTTCTGGTCCTTCCATTTATTAATTTGCATTGTGAACTAGATTTCCGATATAACGGGTATTTATACCATCAATTACTAGCATCAGTTTGCAAGCCGTGCACACAATATAATTTATATGCCGCAGTTGGTAAAGTATTTCAGCCATAAAGCATTATTCTATGATTCACGATTTTGCTTTCGCAAATAGCCGCAGCAATGTGGGTACAAATATCTACTGCTTCTATGTTCAAGTTGCTCAAGTTGTTCTACTTGCTCAAGTTGAATCTTTCTTCACACGTCTACCAAAATATTTTTAACTCAATTTCTTCTTCTTCTCAGTCGTGTCACTCTTGACAGAGTGGTCGTGATCGTCATGTAGTGTTGGAAGGGGCAGACTTGATGCGTCTCACGATGTCGCGCCATCACTCTCTGCTCGAGGCCATTCTACTGCACTCATTTAGGGGACCTCCCGCTGCAGTTTTAATTTGGTCGGTCCACCGCAGTGGTGGCCTCCCGCGCGGTCTTGTACCATCAACGCTTCCCTGTACAACGAGGCGTTCTATGGACCGGCCATCTGGTCGCGAAACGTGTCCGAAGAAATTCACCATTTGAGACTGTACCATACCTAATCCTAAATAAGATTCGATAAAAAAAAAAACCTTAAAAAAGAAGATTGTGTCATTCAATAACGTCAGATAAAAGATGGCAAGCAATCGTTTTATTTAATCTACGACATTATCCTGTAAGGATTACACGTGTATTACGTTTTTCAATCTCTTTTTCATCCATCAAAGCAATTTTTCACGAATCCGTTTTGGTATATGTGAAACCTCGGTGGGGTTACGCCGGCTTTTGAAAACATATAGCGTAGATAACATAATATATTATTATTTATAATGATTTCAAAAGATTCTGTATTTTTAATATCAGAGAATCTAGATATAGGTTTAAGTGAAGTCTTAATCAATTAAGCAAAACATTTAAAAAAAATCACCGAATAAACAAAAAGCAATTGAAACACCGATACGTATTCAAATGAAGTTGTCCCCTATGCCCATACAATCCGCACATAGCAAAGAACGCTTTCACGCTGTGTCGATGACACAGTTCGTCTGACTTCTTTTTGTTTACTGTTTTAGATCGGACCGGGAAAACAAAGGTTAAGGGATTCGTATTGTTATTGTTTCCGCATGAAAATTTTCAGGGTTAGCGGTTTGAAGTTAAACTTTTGCAGTTTCGTTGCGCGTAGAAACGTCGTCATGGAAAGAAACCAGAAAAAAAAAAATTTATGTCCGTGATAGAAGACACAGCAAAATAATCGAGTAATGATTGTGCAAGGATTTTTGAAACCTTATGGGACTATGCGGAGGGGTATCCTAACCGGGAAAAAACGTCCGTAACGTAAGATTTTTATTAGTAACTAGCGACCCGCCCTCGCTTCGCTTCGGAAACATTAAAAAAACACACATGAAACAAAAAAAAATTAAAAAAAAATTAAAAAAGTAGCCTATGTTCATCAGGGACAATGTCGGCTTCTAATGGAAAAAGAATTTTTCAAATCGGTCCAGTAGTTTCGGAGCCTATTCGAAACAAACAAACAAACAAATCTTTCCTCTTTATAATATTATTATATATAATATATAATATTATATTATTATAGTATAGATGCACACAGTATACGACTTAACTTTGTAATAACGTACAAATTAGTAATGTACACAGTGTATGTTAACTTTGTATGACGAACAAAAAATAGCATATTTTTTATGTATATATTTTATATATTATTCATTCGTTGACCACGATCTCAGAGCGTTCATTTGCGCAATACACTAACTCTTATGCAAACAATCGTGAATGAAGTGTACCACAATAAGTTCGCACGTTACCGAATGACCGTGGGTTGTTGCGAAACCTCCAGTTTTATTTTCTTTATACCTCGAACAGAACTTAAAATTGATATTTTTATAATAAGGTACTTCGTTCCTATCCGGTGTCCCACGACAATACACATCTTTTTTTTATTGCCTTTGTATTGTAACGAGCATACGGCCCACCTGATGGTAAGAGGTTACCGTCGCTTATGAACGTCAGCAATGCCAGGGGCAGAACCGCTCTCTACCTGATGTTACAGAACACAGTTATAATTTAAGGCTCATGATTATTTACTTGGGTATAAGTTTGTTATATTGATTCACATGGGTAGAATACGCTCAGGGGCTACCTGGTATTAATTGGTAAGCAGAGCCCATTTTATTTTGGCCTCTAGGGACTGGACAATCAATTCCGACCCGACACTGAGACCCTTGTTACCTTTGGTGTCAAATTGGAGTCCATAGTCTTTTATTGTAAATCTGATGTCCCACTTTTCAAAACAAAACGCATCGCACGAAGAATGGTTGGTTAAGGACCTGTTAACAAACTGACATTGGGATCATTATAAATCTCCTGACTTTACTATTTTGCGTAGCATAGTTACGATTTGATATTAATGCAATGTCTATTTAGATTAGTAAAGTATTTTCTTGGATTTATTCCATCGTGTTGATATGGCTGTGTCATAGAGCAATCCTTGGCAATTTAGCTATACCCATCTCAAAAAGTAATACATTACTCTAGGAACTAAATGTTTCGTCATCACCACTTAAAATCTAAACAAGGCATCAGAAACCTTATTCCAAGTGACCTTGAACCGATATTACCTTGACAGCTGTACAACAATTTATTATTTGATATGATTACCCTCAACCAATGCCGATATTAATACAATTGTAATCGTATTGGGCTTGATTGAATACGTTCTGTGATATTTTCTTTGGAGGGGATTTGTTGGGCCTTATTATGTATTTGGAATGTACGAGATTTTTTTTCACCTAATACTTAGATTAATTTATTGTTATTGGTATTGGATATGGCAAAAACCTACCGAGCTTGACTATGATGTGGCAGACCATATGGTTACTAGGGTCATCATCCCGACAACAAAGAAATTGTATTTAAAAAAAAGACAAATCGAAAGATCATCTCATTATATCAGCTTATAACAACCAAAACAATGTTTATTAGTTTTAATTAAAAGTGTTTGAACTCAGTATCGAAGACATAAAGAAAGTTCTCGAGAATAATTTAAATTTTACGCACTGTTGCAATCGGTTAAAATAATATTTTTAAGATTTCTGAAAATGCTTAATGATCATAATGACTTCTATCAATGTGCTTATAGTTATTAGGTTCAAATAGTGGGTCACTAACTACCCCTCCTTCATCGTTTCTTCACTGCTGAAGATCGCGTACACATGTGACTTTCCTCCACAGTGTTCGGGCATAGTTGGCATGGACCGCATAGTATAGACTACCACCACTTTCTTAACCAGATCGGACTGTCTAGCTGGTGTTCTGCCTACGACGCGCTTGCCTTTTATGCGACCCAAAATTATGAGTTCCTCATGTCTGGGAGACCCCATGATGCATCCGAAGGAGCTCATAACACGCTCGGTAGAAGGTAGAGAGCCTTTTTGGATGTTTACTACTACATAGACATCCCAAAAAGGACTCAACTACTAGATCAGCCAAAATAGCAGTGTCCAAATTTCTGTCTTTCAAACTAATTGATGGCTAATCACTACATATTATAAAACAAAGTCGCCTTCTCTGTCGCTATATCTGTTTGTCCCTATGTATGCTTAAATCTTTAAAACTACGCAACGGATTTTGATGCGGTTTTTTTTAATAGATAGAATGATTGAAGAAGAAGGTTCATATGTATAATAACATCCATTAAATAGTGGAGAAATCAATAATAAATTACAGTTTCCAAAGCGAAGCGAGGGCGGGTAGCTAGTATTTAATATATTGATTGATATAAGTGTCTTTCGCTAGTTTGCACTAAATTTACGTCAAATTCCTCGAATTCATTGTCATAACAAAAATTGAAAAAAAAAATTCCTTTTCCATGGGAAACACATCACGAATATTTTCAATGTGCGTATCGCAACTGGATCCACGTTCAATTTGCCCAATAGAAACCTGTTAGCGTACATCACAAAGACTGCCACTGGAACCGATCGCGGGGGCGTCAATCAATCATTTACCTGGAATCGTTCGTTGTCGATATTCCATGAAACTGTGAAAAAATTGGTTCAAGTCTGCTACTGAAACGAGACATTTCAATTTCCTCTTGTTAAAGTTAAATGGAAAATTTGAATAAGTTTTTATAAAAATCGAGTAATGAAATCTTGATTAACTTATACAAATATATCAAAGATATATTAGTAAAAAATGCAACAAAATTCAGGTAAAAATATAAAGAAGAGAACTTATAAGAAGTAGATATTTATCTTAGAATCTGAATTAACAAAAGTATCCCATGTTTATTTAAAGTCGAGGCGGTTGGCCAACCCCACGTGGGGTCTACGGACCGTCGAGGCAGTTTACCCAGTCTTTGATGACTGGGTGAATCGTGGCCGAGGACGCCTCACCTTCCGTCTGGTGCAGGTGCTGACTGGGCACGGATGCTTCGGAAAGTATCTGCACCGGATAGGAGCTGAGCCGACGACGAGGTGCCACCATTGTGGACACGACCTGGACACGGCGGAGCATACGCTCGCTATCTGCCCCGCTTGGGAGGTGCAGCGCCGTGTCCTGGTCGCAAAGATAGGACCGGACTTGTCGCTGCCTGGCGTCGTGGCGTCGATGCTTGGCGGTGACGAGTCCTGGAAGGCTATGCTCGACTTCTGCGAGTGCACCATCTCGCAGAAGGAGGCGGCGGGGCGAGTGAGGCAAAGCTCTCCTCACTACGCAGAAATCCGCCGCCGCCGAGCAGGGGGTCGGGACCGGGGTCTCGTCCGTAACCCGGCCCCCTAAGAGCTTCGGGCTCCACCCGTTTTATGCGGGAAGGAGCCTAGGCGTGGGGTGGCGTGGTAAGCCGCGTTCCCCCGACCGCTCCGGGGGAAGGTGTAGCGCGGCGCCATCAATGCGGGCTCTTGGCCCGTCGACCGAGGGAACCGGCGGTCGTGTCGCTGGCGGCCGCCGGTCCGGCGTCTGGGGGACGGCGGGATGGATGTAATATGCTCTGCGTAAACCCTGTCCCGCCGTCTCAATAGCTCCGACTGGGTTCCCACCCGGTCCGGAGTAGGGCGCCGGTTGTGAGCGGCAGGAGTTTTTAGTGAGGTTCAACTCCCACATACCGACGATTTTCTCCTGTGGAAAAAAAAAAAAAAAAAATGTTTATTTAAAGGATTATTGTTGAAAGTTAAAGTCACCGTATTGATCGGTGAAGATAAAGTTGGAAAAAAGAAAGCAAAAAAGGGATGGATGTAGTTAAATAAGATATGAGCCAGACGGGAATAAACATCGTTCAAAAATTTGTAGGCACTCAGAATAGGGCTTCGTATAGAATTTAAATATGTTAT